>NC_135749.1:40612083-40912500 GCF_041903045.1 Epinephelus lanceolatus
AGTTAATCAGTGAGATCACATCTTCAAAAAATGTCTGAAAGAAAAGTAACCGAAAAGGTGTAATACTGAAGATTTTGTTAGTTTACAAGTTATTTTGAATTTGGAAACCTGTTTTGTTTATCTTTTTGTAATAAATTACGGAGCCCCGCAGTGGCTTGAGAGGAAAAAATATACATCGTGCGCTCGTTTTAATTAATTTGAATCCTCATTCATTCATTCAGTCATTCACTCTGCACTTGCTGCTTTGCATGAGATTGTTGTCAGCAAAAGGCAATTAACGAGGATATTGAGAATTTTAGAGGATATTCTGTGTGTAAAACTGTGTGTAAAACTGTGTAATATCTTAAATTATTTGTGTTCTTGTGAAGAAATCCTGCTGGCTCTGCTACGCCTTCCCAGTTGAATTATGCACGGCACAGGTGCTCGGATGCGCGTAAAAAACCCATGAATGAAGCAGCAGTCCTGTCCTTGTGTCCTGTGCACTTATGTCTAACGTTTAATGTTTGTTGAACCGTCATCACGTTTAATTGGCACAGCTCTGACAGCTGAAATACACCGGGTACCGGCGCTACAAGTCAGTCGGAGGAATGGTGTGGGTTTTTTTTTTTTTTTTTGAAAAGTTTTTAATTTTTTAATTTCAACTGAGGGTGCAGGCGACTTGCCTTATGATCTAAAACCAGCCACTAACGACTGGATGAAAGGCATCTGTCAATAAGTCTCTTCAACGTCTTGAATAGAATCTTGTACAGTAGCCTAACTGTATAGATCTGGTCAATACACAGTAAGTTAAGACTTTACTTGTAGACTGAATAATAAGAAATTATAATCACAACTTTACAGGATTTGACAAGCAGCCGAAGTTTTCACATACAGTACAAAGACCCCTCTGTTTTGACGGCAGACATCCATCCATCCATCTTCTAACTGCTTCATCCTCTTGAGGGTCGCGGGGGGAGCTGGAGCCTATCCCAGCTGACATTGGGCGAGAGGCAGGATACACCCTAGACAGGTCGCCAGACTATCGCAGGGCTGACACATAGAGACAGACAACCATTCACGCTCACATTCACACCTATGGACAATTTAGAGTTATCAATTAACCTAATCCCCAATCTGGAATCCCCTCTTTGGACTGTGGGAGGAAGCCGGAGTACCCGGAGAAGACCCACGCTGACACGGGGAGAACATGCAAACTCCACACAGAAGGGCTCCCACGCCCGGGATCGAACCAGGATCCCTCTTGCTGTGAGGCGACAGTGCTAACCACCACACCACCGTGCTGCCCTGACGGCAGACAGTCTAGTCAAAATAAAAAAAAAATAACGCGGCCAAGCGCAGTTGTTTTTGCTATTTTGGGCAAGAGAATAAAAACAATTATTAAAGGGGATGCTGAGCAGTAAGATCCGTTGTGTAATTAAAAGGGATAATGCACATTCAGCCGCACACTGCGCTAACAGGCAGGGTCCCCTCTGGTTTACACCTATTGAATGTTGTCGGCTCATGTCGGCTGCCGGAATGTGCACGCTGTGAGCTGCCCTTCCCCCTCCAACACCAGTGATTTAGCATAACTATACTCTAACCTTTTGTTTGCGTACTGGGTTATTTGGAATGCGGGGCGAGAGAGAAGACATTTCTACACTGAGTCTTTTTAGACTATATGGAGTTTTTCGATGATTTTGTGATTTTTCGTTTCATAGCTTTATTAACTTAATTATTCTGATATTGTAAAATAAACACATTTAATTGAAGTGACGTGACAAGAAGTTCTTGAATGTGTGTTGGAGCCAGGTGTCCCTGGCTTTCATAGATAAAAAGCCGACACACTAACATACAGCAGGAATTCCCTGAACTAATTTTTATGTTGGCTCTGACTGGGAGAAATCGAGTGTTTGTAGCCTATTAAATGATTCTTTTTTAATTTATTTTATTAATTCCTCCGCCCACCGTAGCGGTGGGCAGCGGTATCGATGCAGGTTACTGTATATAGTATCCTACAGTAAAGCCTTAAAAATCAACAGAGAACCATTCAATATTTTTACTGTCGTGTCATTATAAGTTGAACTCAGGTTTGATAATGGGTAAAATAAAAAAAAATAAATAAATAAAAGGTGGTCTTGCGCACTCCTGGCTCGCTGCTGTCTAACCAGAGTGAGGTTCTGCAGGCATGGACGTCGGAACTATTTTCTGAGAGGGGGGGCGGGGTTTTTGTTGGGAGGGGCGGGGGAAACACGCACACTTAGGCTATCAGTGATTAAGGATTTGATTTGAAGTTATTTTATAATAACATGCAGTTATAAGAGAACTAGAATGGATGATCACGGCATCTTTATTGTTAAGAAAATGAAACTTTGATAACTAAATCAAGCCATTTAAGGAACATAACAGCATTATTTGTAACCTTGAATGAAAAAAGAAAAGTCTGAGCTCCTGACTTTCATGCATTTCCAAAAGTGGACCTTCTCTCCTGTTGACCTGCTGATGAAGATTTTAAGCCCTCTCTGCACAAAGATGCATTTATTTATAGTAAACACATTTTATAGTGAGCAGCATACATATGTCCCCTACAAATCCCAACCGCGTTTACAAAGTTTGAATGAACAAGATGGATGCAATCAGAAAGGAAACGGAGGCTGCGCATTGATCCTTTTGCCCCTGTCTGCAGGGACGAACGGAAGCTTGCCTGATTTACTGAAAATAATTATACAATAACGAAAAAAATAATAGCCTGACAAAAATATAAGTCAGTCAAGTGTGTTTGAGATCATCATGCACAAAGATCAGTTTGACGCCTTGAACAAATTTAATTCATTTTCGGACATTAAACATGAGAAGATTATTTCAAATGGACATTCTCATTTCGTAGAGGACTCAGCTTAAGCATTAATGAGTGTTACACGCCAGTAATATGAAGTTATTTACGTGTTTTGTGGTTAATTATACAGTGGATCCTTTCGCTCCTCTCATGTAATCCGTGCGTCCTGCATACAGCGGAGCACGGGACCGATGAGCAGCCTTCGTTTCCTGTCAGATTGAGTGTGACTCGTTCATCCAAACTTGGTTGGGATTTGTAGAGGACATGTATATGCTGCTCACTATAAAACATGGTTACTATAAATAAATGCATCTCTGTGCAGAGAGGGAAATATATGCTGCCTGCGTCTGAGCAGGAGGCTACACAGTAGAGATGCGTGTCCTGGCTGACGCAAGGGCTATCTTGCCATGCGGATCATTTTGGATTTATTTTGAGATATCTGATATTGATGCCTCCACCCTCCAGTACGGTGGAAGGCATTTCATTTGCGATGCTCACAACATTGGAAACATTTAACAGATTCAAAAGCAACACATCTTTTCAGAAACAGTGACCCAGTGTTATTAGTTTTCTTTGGAAGTGCTTTCAGCTGAAGTCCCTATGACAAAAAATCTTGACAGTGAGGTCTGTGGATTATCCAGAGTACCAGGGACACTCTTTCTACAAAGACAAATTGCTGGTGAACTTATTAAATAATATTTTTACCAGCTGTGACACACCGCGACGCCTGGGATTGTTTTCACCTTGTGAGTGAGTGAGAGTGTGTGTGTCATCGTGGCAAAGTGTGGTCCACGGCTGCCTTTTACACACAGAACACACATAACCATTATGCCATGTCTTAGTGGGACTGTTCGGTGATTTCAGGCTTTTAAATTCCTGCATAGTATAGTAACTAATGCCGAAAACTAAGTAGTGAACCAAGTGCATGTAGGTACAGGGTGGCAACGCATCTAGGTCCCTGCTCCAGCTGCAGGTAGCTCGTACGGATCGATGTTATTTATTTCTTGGATCTTCTCCAAATACCTCAGTTTGAATCATGATAACAAGGCAAAAAAGTCACACAAAGCACGGTAAATGAGATGGAGTTTAATTAGCACACCGGTAAGGTAAGACAACACGTTTACATGTCGTTTTCTATATGTTTTCTGACATTAATCCTAATGATATGAGGCGGTCTTTGTGGGAAAAAAGCTTGTTTAGTGGACTAACTTTGCACTTGAAGGGATGCCCGTTCAATTACGTTTTAACAGGTCTGATGCTACGGCTGTATCTAGGCTAACGGCTAACATGCTAACTATTATCTGTATGTCACTAGTCACTTGAACCAAATTTAGGACGATAGGAGACAGGTTGAAATAAACCGAAATTTCCCTTTAAGTGTCTGTGTTATGTTGATGTAGGTGAGCCTCTATCAGAATTGGGTCTGTGAGTACAGTATGGCTGGTTTGTGTGTGTGTGTGTGTGTGTGTGTGTGTGTGTGTGTGTGCCCTTATTGTCGATACAGTCTATCATATAAGTACAACATGAACAAATACAATGCAATGACATGTAACTGAACAGACATGACACAAAGGTGGAATGTGAGAACATACAGTGAAGGAGTGAACAAAGGTAGGAGAGACAGTGAGGGGAGGGGGGAAGGGGGAGGAGAGGGGTGAAACTGAAATGAGGAAAAAGTGTGTGTGTGTGTGTGTGTGTGTGTGTGTGTGCGTGTGCGTGCGTGTGCGTGCGTGTGCATGCGTCTGTGTGTATGCGGAGCCCATGTGCCTACTGACAGCGTGAGAGGAAAGAAAGAGATGAGAAAGGAATAAGCAAAATCGATATACATAAGGAAAAACCATGTCAACAAAAATGAAAAAAAAGGGGGGGGGGGTGAGAGGCGGCGAGACATCCCTGTTGCATTTAAAAAAAAGGGGTTAGTTTTGAGTTGCAGAAGAGTTGTCCATCAATGTATAATTTGTCTACGACCAGGTAAGCTTGTTTACTGTTTTTTTCTGTTGTCCTTCAGGATCGGGTACAGTACTTTACGTCATTCATTAATCTCGCGTGGAAACTGGTCCGAATTTAGTTCCTTTCAGTTCTCTGCCTTTACTTTTGACCAGTTCCTTCTGCTAAAAAAGTCCAAACTTTGCGATGATTGCTCTGGGTCCTCTGAATGATGCCGTGCCAATGCGGTGTGCTCGATGGAAAGTTATGTTGTTTACTGTGTCCGGTGGGAGTTTGAGGTGGGTTTTCATGAAGTCTTTGAGTTTTGTGTCGGGGTTGTCTGGTGTGGTTTCTGGTATGCCGGAAAAGATCAGATTGGTCCGCATGCTTCGTGATTGTAAGTCCAAAATTGTCTCTTTCATCATTTTGTTTTCTCTGGTGGCTGTGTCCATTCTTTCGGATAAGGTTTTAACGAATGACTGTAGCGAGTTGTTAACTTTATTGACGGAGAGGATGTGGTTGTGTGCAAATTCCACGCTAGCTTTCAGCTCTTTTATTTCATCGTGAAGTGGGATGAGAAGATCGAGTTTTTTATTGATACTGTTCAGAATACTGACCTCGATCTCTGTGGTTTGTAGATCTTCTGTGTCGGTGGATGAATCTCGCTTGTTTTTTTTGTTGGGTTGGGGTGTTCTGTTGTCCATGTTGTCCTGCTGGTTGTAGTAGTAGTGGTCAATGAAAGCCTCCAAGTCTGGTAAATCCTCCACTGTGGTGGTTATTGGTACATTCCACTGCGGGCAGCAACGGCAGTGGCCTGTGACTTCATCCATGAAACTGTTGCCAAAATCCAGACCCAGCACCCTAGTGCATTCATTTTAATAAGGGGGATTTTAACAACACTACTCTCTCCTCCCATCTGACAGGGTTTTTTTCAGTATGTGGACTGTCCCACCAGGGAGAATAAGACACTAGATTTGTTTTATGGAAATGCCAAGGACACCTACAGTGCCTCTGCCCTACCACCTCTTGGCAGATCAGATCATAATCTGGTTCCTCTCCAGCCTACATAAAAACCCTGTGTATTGAAGTTGCCTGTTACCACCCACTCAGTCAGGAAGTGGTCCTCGGAGACCAGTGAGTCTCTCAGGGACTGTTTTGAATGTACAGACTGGACTGTACTACTAGAGCCACAGGACTATAACATGGACATGGACAGGAGGGTGGACATTCTGACAGAATACACTTCTGTAGAGACACTGTGATGCCAGTAAAGATGTACGCTGCTTCCCCAATAATAAACCATGAGTTAACAATAATATCGAGCAGCTTAGTTCTTAACTTAAAATTTGATAAAGTGCCAGGCTCACAAGGGATGAGTTTTTGTGTCAAGTAAATGTAAAGTTTTATTTTATTTTGACAATCCAATGCATCAGTGTAGACTTTAAGTTGAAATTTTGTGTCATGGGGCCCATCATAACTATCACTGATAAGTCAAGTCAAACTTTATTTATAGAGCACATTTAAAAACAACCGCTGTGACCAAAGTACTCAACAGGCACAAAACGCTCAAACAGATGAATACAGGGGCAAACAAAAGAAAACAATAAACTCAATAGAGAACAAATCGGAGCAAAGCAGAGGATGAGGCACAACAGAAAATGGAAGACGAGGAAGGTCTTCAGTGGCGGCAGAATGGTTTCTGTAGTCTGAGCAGTTTTTATTTGAATAGGTGAGCTGTTTCAGAGTTTTGGGGCAGCCACAGCAAAGACTCAGTCATCACTGTGTTTGTGTCTACATCTGGGGAAAAATCACTGACACTGCATCTGACAGCTGTGGTTTGAAAATAAGAGTTTGAATGCAATGCTGCCATCATTAGTCATTAGTCATACTAGTCGTACTGTTATACACATATGACTATTGTCACACATGTATACTGCCATATATCAATATATACTTTCAACATATTGTACCACAATAGCCAGAACTATAACTATAACATTATTACTTTCATTAATGTTGTTGTAAGCTACTGTTATTGCCGTCTGTCCTGCATCTCTGACTGTCTCTGTCTCTTTCTCTCTCTCTCTCTGTCTCTCTTTCTGTCTCATTGTGTCATACGGATTACTGTAAATTTATTATGTTGATCTGTTCTGTATGACATCTATTGCACGTCTGTCCGTCCTGGAAGAGGGATCCCTCCTCAGCTGCTTTTCCTGAGGTTTCTACCGTTTTTTTTCCCCCGTTAAAGGGTTATTTGGGGAGTTTTTCCTTATCCGCTGTGAGTGTCCAAAGGACAGAGGGATGTTGTATGCTGTAAAGCCCTGTGAGGCAAATTGTGATTTGTGATATTGGGCTTTATAAATAAAATTGATTGAATTGAAGAATTTTATTTATTTATTTATTTTTATTATTTTATTTTATTTTTTTATTTTACCAGTATTTTACTGTACATGTTGCTACTTTAACATAAGATAAGCCTGAAAATGACCATCGTGTCATTTTATGCAGCCTCTAAATGATTGATCCCTATATTATCATAAGTATGTGTGTGAAGTGTGTGTGAGATTTGATTGGTGATATCTGTTTACATTTTGTGTCTGAGAATCATCATCACTGTCAGTGTATTTATTATTAGCTGAGGTACATTAACATGCAGTGAGTCTCTGCTCAACACTGACTGACACCAGCTGATCAGCAGCATCGTCATCTCTGCTGACACACTGAATAATCTTTAATTTCCTATGGGATGAATAAAGTATCTATCTATCTATCTATCTATCTATCTGTCTATCTATCTCATCTGGATAATCTCAGCACACATTATCTACAAATGATTTAAGACAGGAGCTCAGTGTTGTTACAGAGTCACTTTTTATATTTCCTCATGTTATGTATGGGTTTTTGTTATTCCTTAATCTTAAACATATATTGAATCATTTCCCTCTCTGCTGTCAGATGACGTCCTTGGAGCAGGTCGGAGAGGAGGTGGTCGGTCAGGCTCGCTGTCCCTTTGAGTCTGGTCAGTCCAACGTTGGACTGTTTGCTGGTGAGTCCAAAGTCACTTTAGAAAATCACTTATAACCAATGACTGGGCTCTGTCATGCTACAGACATACTGTCACATTTATTTATACAAATAATTACTGAGGTTCAAAAATGTATTTGTATTGTATACAAAAATTGTATTTGTAATATCAATAATTTATATAATAAAAAAGCTGATACTTGGCACTGTGTGACGATACAATACTGCCACACAAAAATACCACCATACTATGTTGTATTGATTTTTTTCCCCGATCCCTAATTTTTACAGTAGCACCGAAAAGAAAAGCCGGTGTTCATCTCCTTAAAGCTCAAAGTGTACTTTTTTTTATTTATTTCCCCACTCCATGTTTTTTGTTTGTTTGTTTTCACACACAATCATATAAAACATGTTTATACATATATGAGACATATGAGATATGTTTGTATATATGTATGTCTATGTGTGTGTATATATATATATATATATATATATATGTATGTATATGTATATGAAGAACACCTGAAAAACCTGAAAAAAAACTTTGAGAAATAGTTGCGAATATGAGCGAGAAAAATCTCAATCTCCGAAGTGGCAAAGCTGACAAGTCGGAAGCAGGTGACATCTCGTGTCATCTCTTGAGCCAGATATATTTATGTTCAGAAGCTGATGCTACATATGTTTGTGGGGACTTTAATAGTAGAGTGGGTGCACTGGATGATTATTTAAAAGAAACTGATGACGTGCCAATAAGAACCCCATTAGATATATGCATTAACAAACATGGTGAATCATTAATTGAATTTCTGAGGGACTCTAAACTATGTATTGTTAGTGGAAGAATTTGTCCCCTTAGTGATAATTTTACCTCTGTCTCAACTAAAGGGAGAGCGGTGGTTGACTGGTACCACATAATTGTTTACAGAACTGTATTTCTTTTGAGGTGATCACCCCAAGTCAATTGGCAGATAATGCAGGTTGTATAAATTTAATTAGAGAGTGTTGTGGACTTCCCGATCACTCTGTGTTATTTTTAAAACTTCATGCAGGACGTGTAATGGGTCAACTTGAGACAGGGCCACAAATCAATCAGTTTTATGTTAAAGGGAACATGTGTAGGAAATTACCCCAAAACTTTTTCGGCCCAGAAGCACAACAGTCTATCAGTATTGACAGAGAGGGTACAGAGTTGTCACAAAGATCAAAAGGAATTGAACAAGTGGTATGAAGATTTCTGTAAATTAATTCATGATGAAGTGGGAAAAGAGAAGAAAAACTGCAGCCAAAGTAAAAAAAAAAACAGGAAAGAACCCCAAATACTCAAGAAAATGAAGAGTTACAATATCTATGGCAGTCTATGCATAAAGCAGAACACTCATTTCTGAAATGCAAAGGTACCCAGTCTGATAAAAAGGGCCTTTTAAAAGTCTTTAAAGAATGTCAGTACATATTTGACAAGACATACAGAAAGTATAAAAGATGTTATCAAAGAGGACATGTATTGTACATTGAAAGGATTCAAACTTCTAACCCACAACTTTTCTGGAAAGAAATTAATAAACTGGGCCCAAAAAGGATAAAGAGAATTCCTGTGGAGGTCCTGGGAAATCATGGTAACTAGATTACAGCATTATTCCAAGTTATTAAGAAATGGGAAGCAGACTTTAAAGGATTGTTCCATGATGGTACATCAAATAATGATGATACATTTTATCAGGAAATATGTTCTGTGAAAGCGATGCAGGAGGGTGAGATGGCAAATGAAATTCATACCAGTAATGAAGATCTTAACCATGAGCTGACTATGGAAGAAGTTCAGTTGGCTATTAAAAAAGCAAAAGTAGGAAAAGCCACAGCCATAGAAAATTTACCAAATGAAGTCCTGAAATTCCCAATGCTCTCTCACACTCTGCATGGCTTATTTAAAAAATGTTTTGAAACAGGTAAAATACCCTCTGCGTGGCTTAGATCTATCAAAACCCTGATTCCTAAATCTCAAAGCGATGACCCAAGGGTGCCTCTTAATTATAGAGGGATTAGTTTGTTTAGCACTGTTTACAAATTATACTCCTCCATACTTAATATTAGACTTATGTCATATCTTGAGAAGAGACAACTCCTTGTAGATGAACAAAATGGATTCCGTAAAGACAGGGCTTGTCTGGATCAACTCTATACTTTGAGCTTGATAGTAAGGGTAAGGTTAAAAGAGAAGAGATTTGTCTGTTTTGTTGATTTTAGAAAAGCTTTTGATTTTGTGTATAGAGATCTTTTGTTGTATAGGTTATTTAAATATGGAGTAAATGGGAAGTTCTATAAATCTATACAGTCATTATATAGCAATCCCATAGCTTGTGTAAGAATAAATGAGTCTTACACAGAGTGGTTTCCGACACCTTTGGGGGTGAAACAAGGAGACAATTTGTCTCCTACTTTATTTGCAGTTTATATTAATGATCTGGCATGTGCAATTAAGTCAATGAATGAAGAAATGGTTAGCATTATTTTGTATGCTGATGATATTATTACAGTGACTGAAAATGAACACAATATGCAAAAAATGTTGTCTTATACAAATGAATGGTGCAAGAAATGGAGGCTGTCCATAAATGAAAGAAACTGAAGTTATACATTTCCGAAATCCTTTTATTTGTTGTAGTAAATATCAGTTTTATTTTGGTGACAAAAAATTAATTTTGTTCGCTCTTATAAATACTTGGGTCTTTATGTAGATGAGTACATGAATTTTGTTCAAGGCACAACAGTCCTCTCTGAATCGGCAGGTAGAGCACTAGGGGGAGTTATTGGTAAAATTAAGGTACTCAAAGATATTGGTTTCCTTACATATACCAAACTTTTTCAGGCTTGTGTCTGTCCAGTCCTGGACTACGGGGC
Organism: Epinephelus lanceolatus; assembly: GCF_041903045.1. NCBI lineage: Eukaryota > Metazoa > Chordata > Actinopteri > Perciformes > Serranidae > Epinephelus > Epinephelus lanceolatus. The sequence continues at coordinate 40,622,741 of NC_135749.1, forward strand.
TCAGATCTGGGGTCATGGTAGTTATCCTAAGAGTGTAGCTGTACATAATCGGGCCATTCGATATTTTTTGGGTGTGCATAGATATGTTCCAATGCTGGCGGTCACAGGGGTTACGGGCTGGGAACCCAGTGAAGTCCATTGGAAGGTTTGGGCTGCCAGATTATGGAATAGGTTACTCAATATGGATGATAATAGATTAGCAAAAAAAATATTCAAATGGGATATACAACGGAATGGACCTTGGATAATGGACATGTGTGATTTGTTTTGTAAATATGGATATGAACAAGTATTCTTCAGAACAGAGAAAACTGACATTGTAACTTTAAAGGAAAGGCTGCTTTATGAGTTTCAACAACAGTGGGCAGATGAGATTTGGAGTAAACCAAAGCTACGTACCTACCGTGAAATAAAATTCATGTACTTCACTGAAAATCATGTTCTGTATAACCTGTCAAAGAAACAAAGATCACTCTGTGCACAGATTAGAGCAAGCATTTTGCCACTTCATATTGAAACCAGGAGGTATGTAGGGTTGGAAGAAGACAGTCGAATCTGCCCAATGTGTGACCTTAAAGAAGTAGAAAATGAGTATCATTTTGTCTTGTACTGTCCTTTTTATTGGAAGATCCGCGAGGAGTTGTTTAGTAATACAAAGATTAAGGTAGATTGTATAAATGCGGATGATTCACAATGACTGACTTGGCTGTTTGAAAAAGACCTATTTGGACTGGCAAAGTATTTGGAGAAAGCTTGGGACATGAGAAAGGGAGCATTGTATCAGTATTGTTATTTTGTTTTGAAAAAAAATCAAAATAAAATCATATACATATCATATACAAAATAAAATCATATATATATATGTGTGTGTGTGTGTGTGTGTATGTATATATGATTTTATTTTGATTTTTTTTTTTTTTTGTGTCATGCCACCTATATATATATATATTGCTCTGAGCTTGAGAGAGAGATAGACAGACTCTCTGACACTCTGTGACCAGACTAGAATGCGACATCTACTTGGACAAAATAGTGTCAGCGCCATAGGTGCTCTGCCTTTTATAAGAGACAACCAACATAACAAGACATAAAACCTGGAATTCATCTCCTCACAATTCACACTGTCTATTTATTTATTACTAAGAGACAACCAACATAACAAGACATAACACCTGAGGCCTTTACTACAAAGCCAGTTCAGCTTACCCAGGATATCTTCTCGCTATCTGGTCTGACTAACCCTAACATTAGCCGTCTGGATAACCAGTACCACGAAGCTAGTTATCAACTAGTTCAGTCAACTCTGGGTTTTCCTATCCAGCCATGAGCGCATTCATGTAAAAGGGGCGGGGTTGTTGATTTCTAGCGACATCATCAGAACCCTGAATGAAGTAGGCTGCTTCATATCATATGAGATGAAACAGTGGTTTACTAGGCAGTAAAATGTCAGTGGTGAGGGATGTGAATGACAAACTGTAGTCTTTAAACGGAAGATCTAGACACATTGAAAACACCATCCAAAATTCACCATTATCTGAAACTAAAATTCCGTGCAGGTATCACTATTGCTATCGCTATGGGCCTATGTGATGTTAGTATAGAGTATTTTTTGCTGTGTCGTTGGATGATGATAATACTACTCTGAATGTCACATAAAACACTTTAACGTAACACCAGACTGTTTTTGCTGCTGAAGTAATGGGTGGAAAAGTAGTTAATGACCAATGAGGTCTATCTGCCCAAAATATCACATTTATAATAACAGGGGCCACTTAACAGTGTGTGGATTGTTTTACCAATAAAAAATATTATCTGTTTTATCCTAGTTCTCATCACATAGGTGTCTCATGTTATTTTGAGCTGCAGTGATAGAATCAGAGTGTAAAAGTAGTGCCACTGTCAGCAGTCACTGCAGACTAAAATAAACTTAATCATTTCAAATAGTGCTAAAATCATGTATTTAGTGTTGTGAACGATCTCTCCATTTGTTAGAAGCTCTGTTTTAAAACCAGTGGAAATAGAGCCCTGGCGCAATAAATGATTCTACAGAACTATAACAGCATATAGGCTCCTCTTATTTACCACTCCACTCTTATTTGTCACTCCAGACTTTCATTCATGTATACTCTTTTCTTCAGTGATCTGATTGGTCAGAGATCGGTATGTTGACAGGCTGTGATCCGATATCCTGAAGTTAATCTGCTCCAGAGCAGGTTGGCTGTTCACCATAAGTTGCCACAGTGATTTATCCCGGTAAATAGAGAACCAGAGGCCCGTACTATGAAGCTAGATCAACTTACCCAGCATATCTTCTTGTTATCTGGTTTGGCTAACCCTAACACTGGTTGTGTGGATAACTGGTACTACGAAGCTGGTTATCAACTAGTTCAGTCGACTCTGGGTTTTCCTATCCAGCTGCAAGCGTATTCATGTAAAAGGGGCGGGGGTGTTAACATCATCAGAACCATGAATGAAGTAGGTTGCTTCATGTGATATGAAATGGTAGCTTCGTGGTACTGAAAACCCAGAGTTAACCCTGAAGTTACCTCACTAATGCCAAATCCTGCTTCGTAATGCAGGCCTCAGCTTCATAGTACTGAAAACTCAGAGTTAACCTTGAAGTTACCTCGCTAATGCCAAATCCTGCTTCGTACAAGCCTCTGTCCATGTCTGTCCATGATTTTGTATTAATACATTGTTGTTAATTTAATTACCTATTACATTCCATTGCAGTTAATCGACACTTTTCTTTCTGGAAATTTTATGCTTTTCTTTGTTTAGGTTAAAATACTATTAATAAGCTGATGGTACACTAAAATGTAAGTGAATTCCACCAGAGATTAAAACTCATAATGGTACCATTCTCATATGGTTCTAAGAAAACTGACCAATCACTGCATCCAAATGCAGCGATTGGCCGAGCGTCTTGTCTGTCATCCCCACGTGGAGGCCTCCGACTGACGTAACCGTTTGCGTAACATTTCTCTTTTAGTTTGCCTCTAATGTGACATAGGCTATAACGTTATATATGGCAACACAGCATCCAGTTGCTAATGGCTAACGTTAGCAATCAGCAGTGTGTTTTACTCCTCTTCTCTTCTACTTTTGGCGTATTACACTCACTTCTCCTCTTCCGTGTATCTAACGTTACCTCAGATCAGAAGGTCTTGGGGCTCCTGTTCTCTTCTACTCTCCTCTTGGCATGTTACACTCACTTCTCCTCTTCCGTGCATCTAACGTTACCCTGCCAACGCCTACGTCTATCATAGACGTAATGAGGACGTAATGGAGGAGGGGGGAGTAGACCTTTGGAGGGAAGTGGAGTTGCAGGAGGAGGGGGGTGGGACTTTGGAGGGAGGCGGGAGTTGTGGATGTTCAAATTTTGTAAAAAGTGCTGTGTGAAATGCAAGAAAGGTAAGAGTAGCTTTAATTGAATTCACTGTCTTATATTGTAATTGTGCTTTGGCAACAATGAAATGTCATGCTAATAAAACTTATTGAATGAAATTGAAAATTGAGGAGAAAGGGGCTCAGTGTGTTATAGGAAGTCCTTTGGCAAACAGCAACCACAGTTTTGATAAAAATGCAAATGTGTTTTTAAAAAAAAGAAAAATCCCTGTTTTAGTGACCTTAAACTCTGTTTGCATGTAGACAGGAGGCTATAACATGGAGGAAAAATTATATTTTACAAAAGTATCTGTATATGTGTAGACAGGGTGTTAGTGTAATCTAGTGGTGAGGATTGCAGATTACAATCATTTTAAAGTTCTGCTGAACCAGGACCTGAGATGTAGTGGAGTAGAAGTATAAAGCTGCATGAAATGGAAATGTACAAGTACCTCTAATTTGTACTTAAGTACAGTACTTGAGTAAATGTACTGAGTCACTTTCCACTACTGTTCATTATGCAAGTTTAATAAAACAGAACAAAACACATTTAGGGGGAAAAAAAACACTTTTTACAGATCAAAGTTAGTGTAAAGTATGAAACCAAAATATATGGTAACTGTTACAAATGACTAAAGGCCAGCGCAAATCTACAACAATAATTACATACATAACTACAGAAGAGACATTCACAATGATACATACAACCATGTGTATTTGGTTTGACTTTGGTTTGAATTTTTAAACATAAAAAATGTGTTTTTTTAAGTAATTTTTGAAATGTATTGTCTCAGAGGAGTTGAGATTGTCAGTGTGAACATCAACATGTTTCTGTGTCTCAGGGGGAGATTTCTACTCGGCCACCATGACTGACTTCCTGGCCAGCGACGCCGTCATCTACAGAAGCCTGGGGGACGGCCGACCTGTCCTCAGGACTGTCAAGTACGACTCCAAGTGGCTCAGAGGTCGGTCACAGTGTTCGTTATCAGATGGACAAAAGCATTCCCAACTCAAACTTACCTGTTGTTTTCTGAAGCTTTCAATTACATCTTGTGACAGATGGTTCAGTTTTTTATCATGTGATGTAAATCTGAAATTTTAGTCATGCAGTGTTCAGGTGTTTGACTTATTAAACCCAGTGCAGATCAAAGATTCATGACAAAATGAAACAGTTTTAGGTCTGTTGCAGAGAAAAGTTGCAGGGTGTGAACTAGCCGGTCTGAGCTCGACTTACGCCAGCTGATGCTGTCACCTGAAACTCAGCTGGTCTAATCCCTAGTGGCTGGTTTTAAAGCACGTCACCTGTTTCAACAGCCAATCAGCTTGTAGTGAAGTCCACTGGTCAAGTCAAAATGACCGCAGACGACATGTTGGCTTGCTGCGGCAGGTGCTCCGACCCCGCCGAGCCTTCTGTTTATTTCCACATGGTGTTTCCGTGTCGGACAGTGGATTGCTTCTGCTGCTCGCTGTATGTGCTTATGCCCCACCCACACACACATATTCTCACTGACTGATTAATTGGTGCTTGTTATTTATATTTTTGTGGCATATAGATGAATGAATACAATCCCTCTGATGCTTGTTTTTGTTTCATCACTACTACGAATACAACTGTAGCCAGTATCTTACTATCGCTATCTTCATTCATATTTTAAGAAGCTACAAAAATGTTGCAGGTCAACGCATTGCAAGTAGTTGCCTGCTGTGAGACGTCACTAACTTAAGTTTTGACACCTTAAGGGCCACAACACATTACCGCCTGGAAAATGTGAGGTTGGGACACTGGGTGCTACTCTTGTCCCTTTAATTAAGAGTGCAAAGGCAGGTTGCGGTTGCACCTGACGTTACAAAGTGACCATAACCAGCATCGTATCATAGCCTACTCAAACAGAAATCCAGAGTGCAGATCTGATCTTCTTCCAGGTGTTCTTTTTTTTAAAATGTATATTAGACCTAAAATATTGTATTGACAAATGTAAAGCTTTGGGTATTCCTGCACTTAAATGTCAAGTTTCTCCTCCATAGTTTACATAGTTACTGTAAACCAGGGGTATTCAATTAAAATTCAAGGAAGGCCAGTTACTAAAATTTCTGAATCTTGAATCCTGAATCTTATAATGTCTAAGTTGCATCCAATAGCCTACCCCTATGCCTATCAAATAAAATAAACAACCTACATTCCTTATCATTTCAACAGTATTCAACGTGGGATACTTTTTAACATGGAAAACAAATAGCTGTGTATACCATAAACAAAATAAGTCCTCTAGCTAGCACAATTAACTTGAAGCCTACATTTCAAGTAATAGAAATCAGGACCACGTTTAAATACTCATCAATGGCGAAGGATGTGCATGCTGCATTCTGAGTAGTTGCAATATTTCTGGTTTTCTGATTGTCATCGCTGACATTGGGATTTGCTTGATTTTGTCACACAGTTTTCTTTACCTTCAAGTAACTTCTTGGCAGAGGCATTCAAGCAGTCTTTAACTTAATTTTTCGCGTCACTGAATGTTTTTTTATGTTGCCCCAGTGTGTTCAGTGAACATTCAATTGCACGTGGCTGGGCAGTAAATGAATGTGTGATGAGTCAGGTAGATCTGTCACACTTGGCTCTCAGCTCAGTTATTTTGCATGCTCTCACTTCAGTGGATATATTTCCTCAAAGGACCTGTGTTTTTTTCTCGCAGTGACACTTAACTTTCCTGTTTTTGATCATCACCACAGTTTCACAACACATGAGACACAAAGGTTTGGTACTGGCTGCGAGAAGAATGAACATTCACTTTTTAAAGGGACATTGTGTAACATTTTTAGTTGTTTATTGGCAAAAATTGATGTCTGCATTCATAAATATGTCATCACTGGTGTGCTATTACCTCCAGCAATAATCTGACTTATTCTCGTAAAAGGAGAATTTCGGATTTGTTTGTACATTGTGCGGGTAAGTCGTCTGTGGGGTTCCATTACGTTTCGCCATCTTGAGAATACACCCGCCAGCAAGGGACATACAGCACCGCCTTCGGCGTTTTCGTTGAGAGCCAGGCCAGCACTGCGTGACTGAGGAGCCGAAGGAGAGGAGCAAGAGGCGCTTCGCTACTACCCTGGCAAATTTGAAACAAAGTCCCACTCTTTGAGCATAATGCAGGATCATGCATATGCAGCATCATGGGAGACGGAATCCTTGTCAACAAGAAAGCACAAAAGGGAATAGAAAAGGCAGCGTGGCCGGCAAATTAAAAAAACGAAGGCCCACATCGGGGTAGCCTTTCCCAGGTAGAGAGAGCTGCTGAGGGAGAATGGTAATGCAATCACAGGCCAGCGCCGCTGTTGGCTGTTAGCCGCTGTTAGCCGCTGTTAGCGCTGGCCTGTGATTGTATTACCTTTCTCCTTCAGCAGCTCTCTCCACCTGGGAAAGGCAACCCCAATGCTGACCCTTGTTTTTTTAATTCGCCGGTCACGCTGCCTTTTTGATTCCCTTTTGCACTTTCTTGGCGACGAGGATTCCGTCTCCTGTGACGCTGCATAATACATGATCCTGCATTATGCTCAAAGAGTGGGACTTTGTTATGCGGCAGTAGTGCCGCTGGCCACTAACAGCTGTTAGCGGTGCAGTAATGCGAGGAGAGGGATGAGGTGTGTGAGGTTGAGCCACTTGTCAGTTGTCAAAGGACAAGACGTGATTGGTTTGTTTCAATTTACATCCGCCCCAACAGTCCTACGTTGTAAACACAGCCAGCATGGTGAGGAGGGGGTTTGTCAACTCGCGTTGCGTGTGTCTGTGTAGGAGCCTGAATGAATACTCCATGTAGTATCGGATGACATGGTTTCATCAGTGTTATCATAGCTTTTTGGTACACAGCGGCTACAGTTGTTGCAATACGTGTTTGAAACAGTGAGGCGATAGAGTGCGCCATCTGTTTGAATACAATATATGATTTCAACGTTAGATGGGAGAAATTCCTACACACTGTGGCTTTAATATTATTTTTTCCGAATCAACTTTCCTTACTTTCTAGCCATTTCTTGTTACAAGGTAACAGGGTAATAAGCCACATAATTTAATTTAATGGCATGAAGACAGAAAGTGACACAACACTAAACATATCAACATCAATATGTATTTTACATTTTAGTCAAATATGACAACACAGATGTGCACAATTAATAACATATTTTTAAGCCTTCTCCCTGTGCTACCTATTAAGTTTAAGTTTAAGTTTATTTACTTTATTAATCCCCTGAGGGGAAATTCAATGTTTTCACTCTTGCTTGTCATTAACACACAGGTCCGAACACACACATGCACAAACAGGACCTATAGATGCACAAAGTGGAGAGATGTCAGAGTGAAGGGGCTGCCCTTGGTGAGGCACTCCGAGTGGTTGGGGGGTTCGGTGCCTTGCTCAAGGGCACCTCGGCAGTGCCCAGGAGGTGAACTGGCACTTCTCCAGCCACCAGTCCACGCTCCATATTTTGGTCCGGACGGGGACTCAAACTGGCGACCCTCCGGTTCCCACAAAAGCCCAGCTTGTAGATATAAAGTGCAAAGTGAAATTGCACGTTGCTCGATTGCATAGGTCCCTTTGATAAATTGCACAAAAACCAGGAATATAAACATGTGTATTACACAAAAACCCAGTGTATTAAATATAAAGTGCGCAATGAAATTGCACATTGCTGGATTGCATAGGTCCCTGCAAAGAATCGTACTGTAACATGCAGGTTGCCCTATTTCACCTAACCCCAGATTTACGATTTAAGTAAACTTTTACACATAACCAGAGCGTGCCCATTCAGAATTTATACATGATCATAGGTTTGGCCTCCTCTTAAGCACAACTTCAGCCGCCCGGGTCCTTGGGCCTGCGTGGTGTCCTGCGGCCTCTGCGGCTCCCTGGTCTTGGGGTCTGGGCGCTCCTGCGGTCTTGGGGTGCCATACCGCCCCCCTTCCCCCGCAGGGCTGGCCCTGGACCCTGGTGATGGTTTTCATAAACACATTGGGAGGGTTCAAATACACGCATGCATGTTCGATACTTCAGCTCTGTGACGCATCGCAAAGAACCGATGGGATCACTCCAAAGGGGCCCACTTGCTTCTCAAACCTACCACACCGCGCTGGCAACTCTTCTCTACAATCGGGCTTTCCCCCTCCACCAAGACTCTGATATTTTTGGTGTTCAGTATAGACTTCTCTTTTGTTTTTGTTTTTCAGTACAGTATAGTAGACATGTATATGTTTATTTTTGATAATCTGCATGGAGCACAACCACCTCAAGGCCACAATACATCAGCTACACTGCCTGTTTCTCCCGTTTTTTTTTTTTTTGTTTGTTTGTTTATTTGTTTGTTTGTTTTTCCTCCTTCTCCGCATGCACTGTCACTATATAACTCAGGACTTAAGCACCTGCCCCCTCCCCCTTGCTTGTTTCCTTACTTTCCCCTTGACACACTTTGGTGTATCACGGCCCTCTCTGGCTCATATTAGGAAGTTTTTCCAATAAAGGCTGTTAGGCTAGTCTCCAGGGAGGGTGGGTGATGGTCACAACCACGCATTATGGGTATAAAATACTTGACTGCAAGATTAACAGTGCATCAGTCTTCACAAGAAGCTTACACCCTTTTGTGGCGCTAAGCTATGAAGACCAATGCAGACAAGTAGAAGAAAAAGAAGGAAAAAAAAAAAAAAGCTGTTTCTTGAATGTGATAAAACTTGAGCACTCCCTTACGGAGGGTAGGATGCTATTCCAAAAGGCACACCCTTTGAAAGACAGAGTATTCCGAGCAAAAGATGTCTGCATGGAGTGGAGTTCCTAATCCCCTCTATCCATGGCCCTAGTCACTCGTAAGGTAGAGCCACGGAGAGATCTCAGTTTAATAAAATCGTTCAGTGGCGGAGGGGCCAAGCCATGTAAAATTTTATCAATAAGACAGGCAGATTTGAAATTTTTTAAATTGGTAAAGTTTAAGAAATCATATTTGTCAAGAATGCTGCAATAGTGATAAGACAAGGGCTTCTTATCTAAGACTTTCAGTGCCTCTTTAAAACAAGATTCAGTAGATCTAAGATCTGAGTCACGTGTATAGGACCAGCTGCTGATACAGTAATCAATAAGCGATAGAATCATGGAATGTAAAAATGTTAGGGCCATGCTGACAGACACAGATGATCTGATCTGTTTAAAATTTTGAAGATTAAAATTGACAGATTTTACGACACTTTTAAAATGGTTCTTAAAGTCTGTGTGAAGCAAATACTGCAATTTTCTTCTAAACACATTAAATAGGTCAAAAGCCTTTCAACCATTTACAATTGAATTGTGGAGCTAGGCTTCACAAACTGCGTTTCTAGGTTTCTGTGTTCTGAATTTAGTGGGCGGGCCTTAAATCATAGCCGCGTTATGTAATGGAGCTATCCCTGCTACAAACACACCCCCTGAGGCTGTAGCAGTATAAAGAGAGGGAATCGCCTTGTTGTTTACAATAACTTCTGGGTAGAAAACCAGCAGAGTTTAGCTATATATGTATATATATATACACACACATATATATATATATATATATATATATATATATATATATATATATATGTATATCTCACATTTTTCTCATCACTATATCACCCTTTAGACTAATCTGATGTTTGTAAAGTCTATAAACACAATGATTGAACAAACATTACTACTTCTGTGTGCACGTTTTGTAATTAATAACATGGTTATCGTAGATTAGCTGGCCTAACTGTTAGCCGTTAGCTGTTAGCAGTGTCTATAATAACTAACTCAGTAACTCAATAAACGGTCCGTGAAAAAAATATTTTTGCCAGCGGATGTCTTAGTTACAACTTGATTGAGCTAGCAAAGCAGTTTTGTGTTGCTATGTGTGGTATTTATTCAGTTTTGGGAAATCACGATGTCTAGAAAGCATCAGTGGCTGCAGCTGACAGCAGCAGCAAAGCTAACATCAGGACGTCATGTGTTAAAAGCCTCCCGTTGTCGGATACGACATGAAATTACTCCAGTTAGCTCAATCATGTTGTAACTAAGACATCTGCTGGAAAAAATATTTTGTGGAGCCGAACAGACACTCTCCCTCCCTGGATTACATCCTCCCGTTCCACTGGCTGCAGGTGCGGGGTTACGTCCTTGTACAGTACACGGAGGCGGCTTCCCTCCCGCGAGTGGGCGTGGACTGAGTGGCTGCAGCCTGGAGTCATGAGACAAGAGGCTGCAGACATACCCCTCCAGACACGCCCCCAGCGTTTCACAGCAGAGAGAAGTGCTTGTTTTTCCATGATTTTGAGACCTAATTTTATATACTTAGCGATTTTTTTAATCTTTCAAATTTGGCTCAGTGATTAATGACACATATTTCTGTGATGTGACAAACTTATAACAGATATTTTTTGCTGCTTTACACAGACTTTAAAGGATAATGTTGAATCCAACATGACACCAAGATATTTAAATTCACTCACATTCTGGAGCTCCTCACCCCTCAAATAAATTTTAGAGGGAGACAGGCGGGATGTTGGTTTACCGAAGGTCATGCAAACCGTTTTTTAACATTTAGTGAGAGACATGAGCTAATCAGCCACTTTTGAATGTGGATTAAGGCAGTGGTTCATTTTTGAGCTGCATCTTGGGGGTTTTCAGCATAAGTAAAGATCACTGTATCATCAGCAAACATAAGGGTTTCGACTTTGGGCAAACATTTGGCAGTTCATTAGAGAAAACAATAGAGGTCCTAGTATGGACCCCTGAGGGATCCCTACTGGGCAATGCAGGTAGGGTGATTTGTGCTCACCAACTCTTACATAGTTTTTTTCTATTTTTTCTTTTGGATAAATAAGATTTCATCCATGTTATAACATTATCGGAGAAATTAAAACCAGAGAGTCTAGAGAGTTGGATATTATTATTATTGACAGTGACAAATGCCCGTTTGAAGTCAATAAATACAGCACCAACACATGGAAATCTATCTAGGTAATATTTGACCTTCTCAACAAAAACACGGCGGCGGCTGTTTCAGTCGAGTGGTGAGAATGGAAACCAAACTGCATAGGATGGAGAGGTGGGCCACTGTTATTAAGATGTTCTTTAATGGATTTAGCAATCCACTTTTAAGCAATTTTAGAGGTCACTGGGAGGATGCTAATAGGCCTCTAGTTGGCAGGGTTTTTTTCTGGTTTTGTCACCAGATTTGTAACCCGTTTTCAAATCTGGTTTTGTCACCAGATTTGAAAACGGGTTACCGTTGCCACTTTCCACACTGATGGAATAGTCGCCTGGTTAATAGATACATTGACTAAATATGTGATTGGTTGTGCTAAGGAATATTTATGAGATTTTAAAAAACTGGTATCAAGACCATGATCATCCCTGGCTTTTGAATTTTTTAGGTTAGTAATAATGTTTATTACTTCAGACACAGTTACTTCTTTGATAATGAGAAGTGCAGGATCATTATTAGAATATTGCTGACTAGATACAGCAGGTTGAAATGTTTGAGATGGGGGCTCAGCTGCTAACCCTTTAGCTGTACCAGCAACCCAGCTGGAGCATAAGAATGATGCTGGGTGGCACTGGGCTTTGAGAAGGATTGAGAGATCTCAAGCACTGAGTTTAAAAAGTATTCATTTAGTTTGGTAGCAAGTGTGACCGGTTTAGACTAGTGCTGCACGATTAATCTAATTGCAATCGCAATCGCAATCGCGATGTCAGGCTGTGCGATTACATAACCGCATAAAAGGCTGCGATTTGTGATTTAATGTAAATAAATGTTAATGTGTGTGTCTGTGAACGTGACTGCCTCTCCTGTAGTGCGTGGAGTTTGTTGACATCACGCCCACAAGCTATCCTGGTGTGTGCAGCCGGCGTGCAGCAGTGACCAGCACAGACGCTGAAGAAGAGCATGAGCACGACCATGAACAGGCTGAGTTGATGGCGAAAAAAACGTCTGTTAATGGCGATACTTTGGATTCAGGTACGGCGACGTTGAACAGAAAGACGTGCTGTTTAAGTGTAAAAGTCGCCACGTCCCGCGGCAACACGACCAATCTATATCAGCACTTGAGACAGCACAGAGAAAAGTAGGAAAAATGCATGCAAGAGAAAGCCGACCCGTGTAACGTTAAAGACAAAGAGACAACTGAAAGCCGCCAGAACCTCATAAAACAACATCCAAGCACAGTTAAGCAAACATTTGTAAGTGTCACAGGGAAATCATGGACTCCATAACAAACTATATAATAACAAATGAAAAACTGAGCAACTTTGCTCGGTTTCAGCCCACTTGACACGCTGCTGTGTTGTGCTATGGCGTGATGGAATTTGTCATTTACGTGACAACGCCTGAACGCAACATATGCTCGCTCCGCTGTGTGTACAGTGCCGTGCTGCGCTGCTGTGTGAGCAGCGTGTTTGACTGTGCTCAGTCTGTTGATGGTCATTTACACACTGTCCATAAAATAACTATGTCAGGTCAGGTCAGTGCCCCCCTAATATAATGTAGGGGAAACACTGAATCAAGCAAGAAGACTAATGATATCATTTATGTATTATATTGTAATCGCAATCGCAAATCGCAATATTGTCCACTCAAATCGCAATCGCACATTTTTATAAAATCGTGCAGCACTAGTTCAGACACCAGCCTTTCACAGAATTTGAGTTCAAGTTCTTTATTGTCTTGATTTTTTTATGTCTACCTGTGAGTTTATTTATGCTTTCCCAGATCAGTTTGCTATTTCCTTTTGCATTTTCAATGACAGACATACATTTTTTTGCCTTGGCTAGGCGTAGACTCTGTGTCACTTGATTTCTCATTGATGTAAAATTGTGTCTAGTCAGGCCAGAAATTAGGGATTCTTTTAATAATTGGTCCCTGTGCACCATAAGTTTTTTACAAACTAATGGCTACTAATCCAGGGCAGGGAGTACGCCCTTTTCTTGTGGCTTCCCTTCTGCATAAAAGGTGTTACAATTGTTTTTAGTAAAGAATGAAAAAAATCACAACTTATATTAGCATCATCACAAGAGAGAATTTCATCCCAGTCCTGACCATTCAAGGCCTCAGATAGATTTTGTTCTTGGTTTTTAGGGATAAAGCAGTAATTAGAGGAATCCTTAGAGGAGTTTGAGAGTGCAGTATTGAACCGCTTTTTAGTGAGTTTTCTGGTGATGAAGATTGCGTTGTGGTCCGATAGACCAGTCAGAAAGTTATGAGATTTTATGACTCTTTCTGGTTTATTAGAGAAGACTAAATCTATTGTGGTTTCAGAGTGATTTGTTATCCTAGTTGGAGCGTTAATTAACTGAGTAAGATTATGGTGATTGGTGATCTGCTTAAGGTTTATCCTATTCTTTTTGTCATTCCAATTCCGAATTAAAGTCTCCCATATTAAGTACCTCTTTATTAAAATCACAGTGGTTGAGGAGGGTTTTAATCATAAAAATCAACTTTGGCAGAGGGTTGACGGTAGAGACAGTTCACAGTAAAGGACATTTCGGAAGAAAGTGTGATATGTATACCAACACATTCAATTGTGATGTCATTAGGCCATATCATTTGTTTACAGGCAATTGTGTTTTTGACATAAAAAAGGACACCACCACCCTTCCCTTGAAGCCTGTCTCTTCGAAATACATTATTCTTTGTCATGTTTGTTTATTCACATACCAGGGAATTTCTTCAAATGTGTTGAGCTCAACACACATAGGACATGTGAAATGGGTCACCCCAGGAAAGCTAAATTAAGCTTATAAGAGGGGGCCCAGACATACACAAACAACAAACAGATACACAAAAACAACGAACATAAAGACAACAACAATACACAGTGGTTCCAGAAACTATCTCTGCAACAGTCATACAGATCCAAAGTTAGAGTATCCGAGCAAAGATAAACACAGCAAATCAGCACCAAAAGTTATAGGGTTCCCATAACATAGATTAATATGAGTTCAGCTCGAGACAAACAGTAATCAAATTTCAATTTCATATGGCAATGTACATTATCAGAGTCTGAAAACAGAAGTATAGCAGAAATCATGCTATGACAGCATAAAAGAATAAAATAGGTGGTAACACTTTATATTAAGGTAGTGAATGTAGCGTTAATTAATGCTTAATGAGCACTTATAAGACGGTATAAGATGCTTATTAACATTTTATATTATAAACTTATACTAAATATTAATAAGATGTCTATTTACATTAATTATGATTTATAAGGGTTAATTATAGAATAATAACCACATTTATTACTGGTTTATAAGACACTATAAGACCCTATAAGATGAAATTAATAAGGTGTTTATTAACATTAATAAGACCTAATGAGTGTTAATAATAGTATACAACACATTTATTATTGGCTTATAAGATATTATTGGGTACGAGAACATCCTTAAGAGCTTATAGACAATTTATCAGTATTAACAAGATGTTTATTAACATTAATGAGACTATAAGAAGTTTATATAAATGCCATATTACGGTTAATAAATGCTTAATTATGCACTTATTAATAGTAAATAATGATCCTTTGCCTTACCGGATCTAAAGTGGGAACAGTGTCGTATAAACGTTAATAAATTATTAATATGCACTTATTAACAGCTCCTAATGCATCTTTGCAGCTACTGGATCTAAAGTGGGAACAGTGTCTTGTTGACATTCATAAACCCTTCATTATGTACTCACTGAAGTTAATAATTGTATTAATTATGCACCTATTGCAACATCCAGATATCAATCATTATTTCAACATTAAAGAATTCTGATGCAATCTTTTCACTCTAGTATGTTATTATTTTCTTTGGCAAAGGATCATGGGAATCTCATTTCCTCAAAATGGCATACTAAGACAAACATAAGTTATTTGAACTTAAAAAATTGGAGTAGATTGATTCAGAGTTAGCTGCTATATTCAATTGTGATTAGAATTCAGCCTACCAATGGTGGTGAAAACACAACATAAGGACATATATCCTTTTCATATTGATTTTTAATGCAACCACTATTGTCAAAAACAGGAAAAAAGGATTGGAAACCCTAATAGTTGAGTTCTAAAAAAAATGACAGATCTGAGTTCATTTGGCTTTTTCAGAAATTTTGTTACTTAGATTCACTGTTCGGGAACACAATGTTCCACAAAGCTCCCTGTAACCCATCAGTTTTCTGAAAGTGAGTGACAAAAGTCTCAACATCAGCCAGGTCAAAGGTGGCCAGGTCAGTGACGTCTTCAGGCCAGCTGCTTAGGTCAAACATGGTGGCAGCAGCCTTCAAGACACCCTCATCAAGGTTGCCAAACTGCGTGGTGAGGTTGTCACATAAGCCATTGATTAGTTTATCTTTCACTTTGTGGAAGTCATCATCATCCACTTGTTTCCTGTTGAGTTTTACACCAGAGAAGGTGTTTCTGGGAAAAGGTCCCACTTCATCCAGGAACTGCTTCAGATGCTGACCTGGGACTGTCTGAAATACAGAAGAAAAAAACTTTCACTGTCACGATTGCTAAACATACACCGTAGCATATTAATTCCTCTCTAGGGAGTTTATTTTGTTTACCTGCATGGCTACAAGACACCATCTGAAATGTCAGCCCATCCCTCTGAAAGAGAAGGCTCAGAATTAAACCCATAAACATATTTAATCTAAGGTGACCAGATTTCTGAGATGAAAATCTGGGACATTTTCAGTGCGGCGGTGAAAAATCATTAAATATTATCATTATGAAATAAAAAACGGGGACAAGTACTTTTTCATGTATTTTGACCAGCTTTTATTACTCAAAAGTTGCAATCAAAAAAATGAGTGTCATCACCAACCATCCATCCACTGAGGAAGACAAAAATATCTTATCTTATTAGCTTGAGTTAGGATGGATTTTTTTGGTCAAAGGTTTCAACTCATAACTGAATACTGAATTGATATTTATGACACAAAAGGTGGCAATCAAAAAATGGATGACATCACCGTGATCTCCTCATTCATCCACCTCCATAGCCTCCGCCTCAGGAGCCTGGGCAGAATAAGAGCAGAGGAGAACATGAGAAAAACTGCAAGAACAGAGCCAATAGTAAGTGAATAGTTTCTTAAAGAAACAGCAGTTTTGGTAATATAATACTTATTTAATTTAGTCATTACAGATTACTACAGTCATTGGTTACCCACACAGCACTGTCTGGTGCCAGCCCGACACAAAATACAGCAGTTAACACACACAACTATTAACCATTTACTTATTATTTATTTATTATTTTAACACAGTCTCAGGTCCCTATGCCTCCAGGAAAATCCTATGCTACCAAAGCAGTCTTCCACCTCCTCCTTTTCTAAAACGGAGCCACAACAGTGTCATCACCTGGTAATCTCACGCTAACGTTACAGCTTCACCAATGACAGATATAAAAACAGTGACATAATGTTAACGTTCACTGACTTTTGTAACCTTACGTTAGGTCTTCAGTTCAGATTAAACAGATGCACTGAATGTTACCTCGCTAAACACACACACAGTCAAATCTACTGCCAACTCACACAAAATAAGTAAGTTCATACACAACATACCATTTAACTCGGCAGCTGGTCTCCTTTTCTCCTTTTCTGTCCTTTTTGCTGCTTCTAGATTGTTGTTGATGCTGCTTTGTCTGGTTGTGCTTCCTGATAACGTCTGTACGTCTTATGACGTCTTCTCTGGCGATGCATTTACTGACTACCGTAATAGGTGATGTTTGAGTCTGCGTGCATTTTTCCCCCATTCAATGTCAAAATCGGTGACAGCTTTTACCAGGAACAGGTCACCCAAATTGGGGGCTGTCCCCGGAAATCGGGGACATCTGGTCACCGTAATTTATTTATTTATTTATTTATTTTAAGATATTTTTGGGGGCATTTTTTAGCCTTTATTTGATAGGACAGACAAGTGTGAAAGGGGGAGAGAGGGAGGGAGTGACATGCAGCAAAGGGCCACAGGCTGGAGTCGAACCCGAAGTCAGGCTATGGCGTTAGCAAATCAGCAGGAGTTAGCATGAACATGAGGCAGCTTATATCCATTAACCTGCTCAACATAACACACAGCTCATCGATGCTCCTAACACATTCACTCTGCTCATCCTGCTTCACACATTTATTGTCAGTCTTGTATCTCAACCATATGCATCTTCATACACATTTCACCCACTTTAACTCCCACAGAACATCATTAGCGACGCACTTAGCTACTGAACCTATTTCTAGCGGCACCCTCCACAAGCCGCGACACACACACTCTCTTAATCACTATCAAAGTCAATGTCTCTGAGTGTCACAGTTACACACTAAGGTTCTGCTAAAACATACTACTGTTATCTGGGTGTTCATTATACTCAGCTTACCTGTAGGAAATTTAGAAACATGACTGGCTGCTAGTTCAAGCATGACCTTCATCTCTGTAGCTAAAGTTGCTAGCCTAATTATTACTGACTGAATGAACCGAGTACACCTCTTCTGATTAACTCATTATCATAAACATCAAAATTTAGAACACACAGTCACATTTTATAACTTTGTAAGGCCATCATTTACATGATTAGCTGAGTTGCTAGTGTTAGCTATCACAAAGAACTAGAACTAGCTAAAAATCAACAAGCTAGCCTAGCCTACTTTAACAAACTAACTTACCACAGGGGCAGAAACAGATGAAACATTGACTGTGTTTACAAGGTCTTTAGTATCCCGGTTTTGATTGGGTTTTTTAAGTATCCCGTTTTTGTGTTTGTGCATGTAAACACCATATCCCGAATTCAGAAACCGGGTTATGCCCTTTTTCCGGTTTCAAGAAACCCGGTTTTGTCACCTGGAGTACTCTCATAGAAGCCGGGATACTGGAGCATGTATACGCCTTATCCCGGTTTCTGACGGCTGCCTGCCTTGTGCGCAGGCGCCAGAGTGAGTGACGCACCAGATAAACAAGAAGAAACATGGCGGCAACGAGAGCTTCCCATTTTTGGAGCGACGAAGAGACTGAATTTTGCCTGAAAGTAATGAAAGAACTCAACATAACTAAGTGTTTAGACGGCAAAAGACACAGAAATGCCGACCTATTCAAGTCTGTTGCGGACAAGCTACGTGACGCTGGTTTTCCACCTCGCACCGTTGAACAAGTTAGGTCACGGTGGAAAATATTGAAGAAGCACTACTACTTAGCCAAGCGCCAGAACCAGAAAAGTGGCTCTGATCCAGCAACCTTCAAATTTTTCGAAACACTGGACGAGATGTTAGGTCACCGTCCTCTGGCAACAGCAGCCAGCAGTGGTGTTGACATCGGCTTCTCGAATGCAGCAGAGCCTCCACAGGGAGATGACTTATACCCAGGTGAGTTATTTAGCTAATGTTACCACTTAACATAATGCTAATTTATACTTTCCCTGCTCATCTCAGAGAGAAATGTTGTGCTTTTTTACTTCACAGCTATAAGGCAGCACTGATAAGATTACACTTATTCATTCACTTCAGGTCTAGTGACAATCATTTATCTTCTTATTTTGAATGAATCTTCCTACCTTTTAAGCTCAAAAGAACTATTTGATACACATGATTCTCTCATGACAACAATACTGTACTATACAAATCCAAGCTTTACTCTAGATTGAAGTACCCAAAACTATTTATACAGATTTGCACACAGCAGTTTGCAGTAGTGAAGTGTAGCAGCATACACATTAGTGCAGTTTAAGTATGAATCTAGGGACATTGAGGTAGGTTAAAAAAAAAACAACTAGTTTGGACCATTTTACTGCATGAGTACTTTTACTTCTGATAGTGAAGTACACTTTGCTTATAACTACATACATTTAACAAATAAGTTTTTCTTAAAATACAAAAACCAAAAACATTTACTAGTAAAGTATTTTCAGTGTGGTGTTGCACGCAGTGTGGTGTTGTACTTTTACGCATACTTTGGCCACTATTCGTTATATATTTACTGTATTTTTCACACGTGAACAAGTAAAAGCAGATGCAAAACATTTATCATGCCTAATATTTCTTTCCATAGATATGGATGATGACGCAGAGGAGGACTTAAGCAGAGCCAGAACCCCTGCACCAGCTGAGGCCACTGAGGATTCTGCTGCATCCGCAAATGCTGACAGCCTGTCTGCATCTGCTGAAGGGATCCCTACTTATGCATCATGTGAGAGACCCTCCCAAGAGTCCACAACACAAGGTAACTGGTGACATACAGTATCACAAGTTATGGCGCACAAGATAATCTTTACTGTAGTCTTTTTAGTCTTTTAACACTTTATTTAGGTTTTCTCTTAAGCGGTGAATAATGAATTTTATTAACCTAACTCAGTATGTTCCAACACATAAATTAAACAGACACATACAACGATCAGACCTAACATTAGATCCAGTCACTAAATAGATGATTTTACTGTTTTAATGTTGTTGTTTAATACTGTTACAGCAAGCTGTACTGCACTATGCATGTTCTGACAGCTTTCTATCATAATAAGTATTTATCTTTTCAGCTATTTGTCTATTTGTGCTTCAGTATGTCTTGTGTTTGATCAGACTAGCCTTTGCTCCTCACATGTATCAGTTAGCCTTGGGTGTCCATAACCCTGTCACATGTTCACCTATTGTTCTTCTCGGACCACCTTGGTAAGAACTGAGCATTGCCAGAGACACCCCATAACACATCAACTTCAAGAACAGACCCTTCACTCACTTGTAAAAACGGTCAGTGTAAGGTTCTGAGTAACTGACAAAAGCCATACTGGTTATGATAGAGAGCTGTCAGAACAGACAAAGAGCATCACAGCTTGCTGTAACTACATTTAACAACAACTTATCACCATGTTGTGACTTATCAGTGTATTATGAACGAGGCACACACCTAAGTAAATGCAAGTTATCTCAACAAGTAACGAATGGTGAATCCAAATTACATGTGGCAGATTACATTTCACAAATTAGTACATTACATATAAACAAGTAAGGCTGATGCCACATGAAGAATACACCCAACTTGCTCAATTCAAACCATATTTAAAGCACGTTACTGAAATTGTTACATGTGTTGTTGTGTTCAGACAGGAGAAGGCGCAGAAGGCTCAACAACACCCTCAGCCGCCAGCAGGATTTCCTAGAAAGGTTCCAGGAGGCCCAAAATACCTGGATGGAGCATCAGCTGCGAGAGAGCTTCGAGCGGGAGCGTCAACTTCTTACTGAAGTGATGCAGCAAAGCAGCCGCTCCATGGAGTCCCTGCTGAGACCATTACTTGGCGGCATGAGAGGCCCGTACATTCCACCATCTTTTCAGCCAACGTTTCCCTATGCTAATCCTAATAATATGCATTACGAAGTCTCTCCATCTTATTATCCTGCACCTGACACCTCTCAACAGGGGAGAGGAGGAGCAATGGAGGACAACTCTGAAAACTCTTTTTTTGAACTTTAAAGTGTTTCAGAAAATGTTTGCTTAAAGAGCATGTTCATTTTTTTACATTTTGCACTTTAAGGACTAAGCTGCTGTCATTTGCACTTTTGTGTAATATTTTCTAACTTTATGGACAGCATTGTGACAGGTTTTGTTAGGTTTTTTAAAATTGTTTTGTTTATTATATTGTTAACCAGCTGGCCAATATTTTTTGATATTTAATGAATGGCAACTGTTAATAAAAATGATGAACTATTTACAGGGCATTTTGATTATTATTATTTTCTTCATAAAATGTGATACTGCTGGGGAATATACTAGTGTTTGTCAACAACAATTGTCAGCAGCTCCTTGTCACGACAACAGCTCAGGGACGCACACCTTGACGAAGGGGAAAGTTTGTCACCATATGATTTTTGAGTGCCTCTCTAATTGCTTGACCATCAGCACTGACAGCATTTACAGGATGATCTGCAGGCTGAGAAAATTGTTCCTCCAGAATTGTTGCCTCATGCATCCATCTTGGGTTGCCGTGGTCCTTCTCTTTCTCACAGAAGTTGTGTAGGGCGCAGCATGTTGCTATGAGGTAAGGAGAAAATGTGTAGTGCAAATCACTTCTCTTTAAAAGAATTCTCCACCTTGATTTTAGTCTCCCAAACGCAATTTCTACACAGGTATGGGCAGCACTGAGATAAACGTTGAAAGACTCCTGCTCAGGGGTTAGTCCTGGATAGCGTGTATATCCCTTTATAAGCCACTCCAGCAGTGGATAAGCAGGGTCGCCTATGATGAAGTAATTCACACCCTGACCATCAACTTCCACAACTCCCTGCAAACAAAAAAAAGATTGATAATAGCTGGGACAAAACACTCCAGACTCATACACAGAAAATATCACCTATGTAAGCAAGTAAGCTTTGAATTTGTTTACTCTTACACTGCAAACTTGCCTTGGGCAACTGGTCAGCCTTTTTGAACAGCTCTGACTGATGCAGAACGTTGGCATCATGGGCACTGCCAGGCACTCTGCAGTTCACACTCCAAAAACTGAATCACAAAGTGGGCTTTGTTAGATGGCTATCTGAGTTATCTGTCACAAGTGTGTTGCCAAACTTTGCTATATGTTTTCATTTCATTTATTTTATTTCTGTCATAATAAGAGAGGGGCGGGGGGGCATACCAGTATTGGTCATCTACAACACCCTGTAGCACATAAGAAGCCCATCCTTTTCTATTGATGAAGTCTCGATAGCCGTCAGTAGGGGGCAGGATGGGGATGTGGCTTCCGTCAATGCAGCCAATCACTTGGGGAAGCCCGTAGGCTCTTTGAAAGCGCTCAGCTATTTGGAAGGCTTCCTCTTGGCTGGGGACTTTAATGAACTGCCCTATGACTCTGTCCACCATCCCGCGACAGAACATGTAGACAAACTTTTCACTGTACTCTTGTGAACTCCAAACTGGTTGGCTACTAAGCGATACTCCCCGCAACTACCTAGTTTGTATAAAACTATTGCCACTCTCATAGGTAGCGGGACTGGTGCGCGTACTACAGCTTCCTCTGGTTTCATGAATGGTTTAACTACGTCACACAGCTGGCTGAAGGATGCCCTACTCATTCGGAAGTTTTCTCTCCACTCTGTATCTGTAAACTCCATGAGGACGATCCTATCCCACCAGTCACGGCTACGTATTTTCATCCACTGTTGCCTTGTACTGCGTAGTGGTAGTGACAGCCGAATCAAAGATGGTGACGTATTCAATATTTGTCGTCGCTCTCTCCTCCCATTGCTGAAAATGAAGTGGATGAGCCATAGCTGTAATGCGACGTGGGTATTAAGTAATGCTAAGCCCGCTAGAAGCCACAGAGGTCTCATTTTTGTCTCACTTCTAAATATAATACATATATCACATTTCCCGCTCAATCTGTTGTAAACAAAAGACGTAGAAGACGTAACACACGCCTGCGCAGATAGGATGCAGTGATCAGAAAACGGGTTACTGGTATTTATCATGTATACAGGGATATGAATAACCAGGTTTCTCTGTGTTCCATGTAAACATCATATCCCGGATATGCTCAAAGCCGGGATAAGCCTCAAAACACACAGTCATTGTCTTCAGAGTCCCGAAGCGAAGTGTCGCATCCTACTCCAACTGGAGCGGCACTGGAGGAGCTTGCATCAGTTTTTTTCAACCATCTCAGCTAGGGATGGGTCACGATTTTCGAATTTTCGAATAGTCGTTTTATTTTGAAAAATCGATTTTTTTAATGCGACTATTACTATTCGCCTTCTTATTTCCCCCCTTTATTTGACATGCAATTCAGCTCCTAACCGCACGAGGGCAGTATAGGATTTCTACAGCGGTGTGAGATGGGCTATCAGCTAGTTTGATGCTCTTCTACAAACAGGAGAAACATGCAGAGACTACTACAGTCATCAAAAAGTTCAGTGTGGAACAACTTCGACAAAATAAACGAAAATGAGGTGCAGTGCAAACTCTGTGAGGCAAAGCTTGCGTATCACAAGTCTACAACAAGTATGCACAGTCATTTGAGAGCGAGGCACGCAGGAGGCGGCGAGGGACCGTACGGCCGGGCTCAGCGGCGCGACACGTCTGCAGCGCGAGTCCCGTAGCAGCTCGCCCCCCTGTTAATCAATTACAGCGGCTCCACCGGCAACCCCCGTCTGCCGCGCGACAGCTCTCTATTTTACACGGCTCTTCTATTTTTGTCACGCTACGCTCCCCTACGCAACCCTCCAGCAGATGAAAACTACATGAAATAGTGTGCTAAACGAGCACAATGTGTTTTTAAATGAATAAACCCTTATCAGAGGTGATATGTGATGATTTTTTTTTTCATGCATTTACCCATGTTTATCCGTGACATTGTGTAAATGTCCGTGGCGGACATTTGAAAGCGAGTAGATGACAAACAGTACAGTAAACTTGTAGATTACTCAAATATATGTAATAACTTAGGCGGAAAATGCTTTAACATTTCATGCAGCCTACACGCAGCCTCTCGGCTCAGCAAACGGTAAACAACCTTGCTGGCTTCTCTACGTGTCACTTCCATACGCAGTCAGTGGAGCCCAAATGAATACGCCGCGACGCTACGCTGACGTGACGCTTTGCAGCTGGTGAAGCCCGGCCGTAATGATGAATGGATCTCTGTGTGCGTGGCTCCGTGAGGGGAGGGGGAGGGGGGGCGATTATTCGAAAAATCGTCGAATAGTTACCATGATTTTCGAATAGTGTTTTTGCTTGTGTTGCCCATCCCTAATCTCAGCATTGCTAGGTTGTGTACTCTGATGAGGAGTGGTGATCATAGGTGGCGAGTGGCACCCAGCGTGACCGTCATGCAGTGAGTTGAGATAATATCCCAGGATGCATTTTGCACAGTTTGGCCATAGCCTTTACTAGTGCTTAACTTTCTGTTTAAACGATTAAAAGTAACATCAAAATTATGTTTAGATGTGATGACTTTGCAAATAACACGAATTTCAAAACAGAATTGACATGCTTCGCTCTGAATAGGTGACACTTCAAATAGCCGATTAGACGCGTTATAGGCTGTATCGATAGAGAAAGAAGGGGTTCCGTGTGTGTGTGTGTGTGTGTGTGCATGCGCACGCGTGTGGAGCCAGATCAGGTGTAGCAAAAGCCACTGTATTTTTGCTGTTCATAAGTTTTTATTGAAATTATTCAAGCAACAAAAGCAACGTTCAGATGCCCATACATAATGACGCTGTAAATAACACCCATTTCGATATTGCTTTGACTTTCTTTTTTTGCTGTCCTGGAATTGTCCCAGACAAATCATCTTTGTGTCCCAGTAGCAATTTTTATAGTCATCGGGACGTTAGGACACCGTTAGTTTCAAGCCCTGAGAGCATATTAATAATTTATTAACCTTTATATGACACTGTTCCCACTTTAGATCCAGTAGCTGCAAAGGGTCATTATTAACTATTAATAACGCCTTATTCATTTAATCTGATAGGGTCTTATACTGTCTTATAAACCAGTAATAAATGTGGTTATTATTCTATAATTAACCCTTATATCAAGTTTCTATTAAGTGCTTATAATGCTCCTATATGCAATAATAACTGTGTTAATTATGCTATAATTAACACACATATATAGTCTTATTAATGGTAATAAACATCTTACACTGTCTTATAAGTGCTCATTAACTGTTAATTGGTGCTTATTAAGCATTAATTAACGCTTATTACAGTACCTTAATATAAAGTGTTACCAAATAGGTTATCCCCAACTTTATATTAATTAACAAAAGATGCAGAAAAGACGGTTATTGAGCACCCAATAGGAACCCAGGATCAAAGAAAAGAACAAGTCAGAACAAGGCAAAAGGCAAAAAGATGGAGAGCATCGAATCCCCAAATAAGGATATACAGCTGCATACATACGGTGCAATGAGTGGCATTCATGCAATCAATTAATCATTATACATTGAGAGAAGGTGTTTCTTTTAATTTTTCTTAAAGGTGGAGACTGAATGTGACATTTTGATGTTTTCGTCAAGCTCATTCCAAATCTGCGGACCCTTGCACACGACACTCAGACTGATGCACTTTAGTTTTTGTTTCTTTCCAAAGATAAGATGCTTTTTCCTAGTGTCGTGTGAGTGCTGTGGACGGCAGATTGGAACAAGGTCACACAGTCGGTTATTTAATCCATATACTACTTGATAAATCATACTTGCATTATGAAAGAAGTTACATTCTGTTACAGCACAAAAAAGTGGTGTTGTGGGTGCATTAAAATGTGACCATGAGAATCTGTAATTTCTATAGGTGACTGGAAAAGTGTTAGCCCAAGTAACATTGCAGTAATTGATGTGGGGTTCAAATAAGGTTTTATATGAGGTGAGAAGTGCTGAAAGTGGGAGAAAGTGTCTCAGTTTAAAAAAACAGACCAACATATTTAGACAATTCATTTGTTACAAAATCAATATGACATTTGAAATATACAAATTCATCTATATGGACCCCCAGGAATTTAGTGGAGTAAACTCTTTCAATATCCTGCCCATTTATACTGATACTAATAGGCAGGTCATTCAAGTAATTTTTATGAGAAAGAAAGAAAATGTAGTTTGTCTTCTTAATATTTAGGGATAATTTGTTGCATTTAAACCATGTGTCCACTTTCACTAACTCCCTGCTTAGGATATCTTGTAATTCAAATGGACTCTTATGTGACGAAAACAGGTTTGTATCATCCGCAAACAATACTTAATGTAAAACAGATGAAGAATTTACAAAATCATAAATATATAGGATAAAGAGGAGCGGCCCCAAAATAGAGCCCTGGGGGACCCTATATTTGATGGATTTACGTAAAGACTTTTGATCATTAATGTAAACATATTGTTGTCTACCATACATATAAATTTTGATCCAGCTAAGTGCAACACCTCTGACATCATAGTGATGTAATTTGTTTAAAAGAATCTCAAAATCAATAGTGTGAAAGACCTTAAATAGGTCTAAAAGCACACCAATGCTACATTCACCTTTTTCGATGGCGTCATTAATCTTTTCAGTAAGATCAATAACTGCCATACAAGTAGTACTCTTTTTCCTAAAGCCACACTGTGATGGAGTAAGAATATTCAATTTGTCTAGTTAACTACTCAGTTGATCGTATACTACTCTCTCAAAGACCTTTGAGAGTGTAGGCAGGACAGCTAAAGGTCGGTAGTTATGCAGGCAATTTTTGGCACCAGACTTAAATACTGGTACAACTCTTGCAATCTTTGCCATTTTCTGCACAACTCCAGATATTAAAGAGAGATTTATACAATGAACAAATGGATCAATAATTACATGTACGATGGCTTTCAAGATTTTGTTGCAAATATCATCTACCCCAGCTGTATTAGTGCTTTTCATGTTCATAATAATTTTTAAGACTTCATTTTTGTCAGTTGGCTTCATGAAAAATGAATCTGGGTAATTACCTGACAAATAATGTTTAAACGAAGCACCACATGGATGGCTAATAACATTGGAAAGATTTTCTCCGACTGAAATAAAGTAATTATTTAGGTTGTTTACAAGATCATCAATATCAGCAAGCAGTGTTTTTTTGGGCCCCTGTTAAGGATTTTATTTAGCACTTACCAAGATTTTTTTGAGTCACCCTGAGATGCTTTTATGAGTTCAGTGTAATGATTTATTTTGCTCAATCTCATAATATGTGTGAGTTTATTCCTGTATTTTGTGTATTTCTCGTTACTAATGTTACTTGGATTCTTGATGTAACGCATACAGTTTGTTTTTGTGGGTGATGGATTTTAAGATGCCCTTTGTGAGCCAGGGATTGCAATCTGTGATACTGCATCTGACAGTCTTCTCTGGTATTGTACTCCAAATGGAATCATTAATGTCATTTATCAGAGGGTCATACGTAGTTTCAGGATCACTGCAACAATAAACTGAGTCAAAAGTTTTGGCTTGCAGGCTTTCACATAATTTCTGCAAGGTTCTCTCATTTAAGACTTTGGTTTTTGTTGTATTACGTGTGTTCATCATCATGCAAACATAATCAAGAAAATAACACAATGGGGAAATGATCAGAAATGTCACAAAGCACTACACCAGAAACCAAACTAGTATTTTGAATGTTTGTGATGAAGTTGTCAATATTTGACTGGCTATGATGTGTTACTCTAGTAAATGAATTAATGGTGGGAAAAAATGAGGAAGAGTGTAAAATATTGATGAAATCATTTTTAGCAGCATCTTCCTTGGATATATCTATATCTGTAATCCCCAAGGATGACACAGGCTTTATTTTTTCTATTTATGGAGAACAAAAGCTCATCCAGCTTGACCTTGAATATACTTAAGTCAGAGTCAGTCAACAATAAGTTGTTTTTTTTTTTACCATTAATTAAATTTGGCTCAATAAAGAGAGAGTAGTCATTATCAATACCAAGGTCATCACAAATATTTACCTGGTACTTTGACTTGACATAAAGACATGTACCCCCAGCAGTTCTACCAAGTCTATTTTTATAATATAAATTGTAGCCATCTAAATTCAGGATGTCAATATAAGAGCTGTCATTTAGCCATGTTTCACTGCATCCTATCACATCAAAACTACAGCCTGAGTTAGAGAGAAAAGAAACTAGGTCATCGTGGTGTTTATTTAGACTTCTAATTTTTAGGTGCAGAAATGAGTATTTTTTTTTATAATTATTTATACATTATTTAATATTTATACATTATACATACAACTTAAATTCCCATCATTGTTAATGCACTGCTGTACATATTCTCCATCACGACTTAAATCATCAAAACCCATATAAAACCTGACATTTATAAGTGAGATGGCTGTTGAGGATGATTTCTGGGAACAAACAACAGGACAAAGACAACAGATGAACAAACTAACAAACACCATGATGCCCTGTGCACAGCAGGAGTGAGACATAACAAAAAAGAGCAACAGTCATGTCTCCTCCAACCCCCTCCATACCAGAAGAAAATGGGCTATAGAAAATAAAAAATAACACAGAAAATAAGACAGATCCCCAAGTGATCTTATCAATATGATGACATCATAATAATCCCTATTGGTCAAAAAAATACATGAAATAAAATAAAATAAAAAAAATATGGCTCAGTCTTTAGTTTGTTTTCCAGTTCAGTATACAAAGTTCAAGCAAGATTTGCAGCTGCACAGCCTGAGACACTCAAGACACTCCCGGCAGTTGAGAACAGCCTCAGCGTACCTATGGACCGTTTCATTGCTATTCTGCTGCTAGGGCAACAACTTTGGTCCCTGTTTACTTCCTGTCAGCTTCTGCATTAACATACATTCAAAGAGGAAATATAAAGGGATCCATTTAGAATGTTTATGTTTCACCAGTTTGAGACGGTCTAGCGTTACCACCAGCACTCAGTCCTCCGCTGGTGGTGGGGAGGGGGAGATGAAATCCGTGACTTCTTTTAAGTTCGTAAAGGTGTGGATTTCATTTCCCTTGGTGAGCTTTATGTTGGCAGGGTATAGCAGAAACACCTTGTAGCCCAAGGCCCGGGCCTTATGCATCAGCTTATAGCAAGGTTTACAGCGTGCTGCAGTCGCTTCACTGTAATCAGTAGCAAACTTCAGCTGGAGGCCACCCACCGTAGGAGGACTTCCCCGTGCTTCATTCAGGACGCGGTCCCTGTAGATATAGCGAAGGAACTTCATTATCATCGGCTGGGGACCAAGTTGTCTCCCGTCAGACCGGTGTACCGGCCGCCTGAGGCGGTGACATCTCATCAGCTCTGGGGGGGTGGTGAAGCTGCCAGATTAGTGGACCATATCGGGATCTTCTCTGTCAGGTAGGCGAGAACGTTGTCCTTCTCCAGACCCTCTTTAAGGTTGAATATTAGCAAGTTGTCTCTACATGAGCTGTCTTATAGTTCCACCAGTTTTTTATTGAGAGTTTGCAAGTCCTTCTGACTGGCAGCTGTTGTCTTTTCATTGTTGGAGACGCGCTGTTGCAGTTTGGCCGCATCCGAGCGGATTATTTTTATTTCTTCTGTATAGCATGACAGAACAGAGTTCATCTTGTGTATAGCCAGGTAACACTATTGCAGCCTCTGGAGATGAGGAATTGAGCCATGTTTCAGATAGTCCCAAAAAATCAATATTAGAATTGACAAGAAGATATTCCAGCTGTTCCCTTTTTGGGACCATACTACGTACATTCAGGTGCCCTCCTAAAAGTCCTTTATTTCTGTATTGTGGGTCCCACATTATATTAGCTAGAGTTTAGAGTATGGAAAAGTTTCATGAACCTATATTTTTTTGGTAGCACGATTTCTAAGTTTAGTTATAACATTACTTGGGCTTTTCTGTGAAGACAGGTCCGCTGTGTATTGTTAGCGTTGTCCCACTGTTGGGCTGGTGGCTGAGGGTATAGTCCCGCTGGGGCTGCCGCTGTAGCAAAGTTGCTGTCCGGGGACAGGTTGATGTTACTCGGTCCGCTCCACACCGCCGGGAGTGTGGGATGGATGTTACTTGGTCCGCTCCACACCGCCGGGAGTGTGGGGTGGATGTTACTCAGTCCGCTCCACACCGCTGGGAGTGCCACCGCTGTCGTTGTGTTGTCCATATGCAGCACATTGGTTGAGGCATTCAGCTGCTGGGCCAGCGGTTGTGAGTTTACTGGAAGAGCCGTCGCTGTTGTTGGTGAACTGTCGCTTCAAGCCGAGGGTAGTTGGTGCAGGTGTAGCTCCGCTTGAGAGGCCACTGCCACCGCCGTGTCAAGCTAACGCCCTGTAACGACCCAACAGGGAAGGCGAGCAGCCGCCGGGTCCTCGGCCAGAGGACGGACTCCATCGGAGAGGCCACCGCAGTCACCGCCGCTGCCAAGCTGCTGCCAAACCGCTGCCAGGGACCAACAGGCTAGTGCAATGGGGCCAGGCTAGCTGTTGCTGTTGACTAAGCATGGCTGGCTGAGGTGATGTAGCCCGCTGACGTCTGATCAGACGTTGGCTACATCCATTGGTAAGGGACCAGGCTTTATTTCTACAACTGGCCGGTGGTGGGAACGTTTTTTTACCCCATAAAATGCAGCCGCGGTTGAGCACAGCAGCCTGCCCTCGCAGCCGCAGGTGGCAGTGGCACAGAGTGGAACGTCAGACTGGGTCAATCTAATATTATGCATATTAAGGGGGGATACGAGCTGTTAGCAAGCACTGCCTACATGGCCCTATCATCCCAGACGGGTCGGGCCGGCTCGACAAACCCGACCGGACCCGCGGTTCGGGCCGAAAAAATATGCAAATGACTCGGGCTTGTTGGGCCTCGGGCTTCCTTTTTTTCGGGCAGACAATTAGGCTAATGCTGGTGTGTCGGCTGCGTCGGGTCTGGGCTTAAAAACCCGCAGGCCGGGTCGGGTTGTGATTTTCAGGCCCATTGAGAACTCTAGTTTGCGTTTTTGGATGTGTTCAGGGCACACAGAACATTAAAGGTAGCCTATCAGCAATGTTACACCATACTTGCATAAATCATTAATCTGCTTTATCAATTAAAAATAAAATCCATACTGGCTGACCAGAAAAGCGCACAAATTTCTTTATTACAAAAAAAAAAAAACATAGCCTATTTCAGGAGAGAGTCTGTGTTCAAAGTTAAAAAGATAATATTTGAATATATGGGCCATTCTACAGAATTGGTGCAAAGTCAGAGTTGGAAACATCTTGAAATAAATGTGTCTTTTCCCCAAAACTTTTCATGTATGTTAGTTGTATAATATCCAAGGTACACATTTCTAGTAGTTGTACAGTTAATTCTCATTTTGTATTTTCATACAGTTTTGGAATATTTTTCCTCTCCCAAAATTTGTCACTACCGAAACACAATGAAATATCACATGAAATAAATGGTTATATTAATCTATAAAAATTTTGTTTATATCTACCTTGTAAATATATTTTTTTGAAATTTTATTTTTCAAAATTCACAGGTAAATTGAAAAGTATATAATTTTAACAAATTTTTTAACCATTATTTATCAGAATCATTGGATTTTGAATCCAGTTTTTCTTTGAAAAGGGCATAAAGTTGTTCATAATGATTACAAACTTTAGGATTCATTAGTTTTAATACACATTGAACCAAAGACCATCACAATATCTTAGTTCATAATTCAATATACTTTATTTTTGACAAAACATCACATGTTTCGGTAGTGACGGCACATTTTCGGTAGTGACAATACCGTTTCGGTAGTGACCACAATATATTGTTTGTCACGGCTGAATAAGACTGTCATCATTTTATGTCAATAAAAATAACTAATAACTCATAAATGTTGAACACATGTATATCAGACACACATCTGACATTAAATATCTGAAAATGACATAACAGTGCTTGAATTTCAGATTACACCTTACTGAAGAGGTATTGGATAGTTTCGGTCTTGACGAGACTGCAAGTGAGAAATCATAACAAAATCATAACATGTTGATTTTTCTACCTAAAAAAAAGAAAACATCTCACAATATAAACTGTTTAAGAATCACTTTGTTTTATTATGAACAGCAACATAGACACTGAAAATCTCTGTAGAGCTGAAAAGAAATGCAGAGCGATAATAATTCTAAAGGAGCTCCTCTTTTTAAACAACAGAATAAAGCCACAGTATGTATTTAAAACGGTTAAAACAATGAGAAAACCTTCTTAACAAATGTCTACAGAACATGAACACAGAAATTAGTGTGTGTGTGTGTGTGTGTGTGTGTGAGAGAGAGAGTGAGTGAGTGAGAGAGAGATTGACTGTGTATCGCAGGTTAAAAAGATGAGAACATTTGCTTCACAAAAGTCTACAAAACATGAACACAGAAATGATTGAGTGTGTGTGTGTGTGTGTGTTTGTGTGCAACTCAGAAGTCTGTTCAGTAGTCTAACTTTTCACACACAGCCTTGTACATTGGTGGGTTTATTTGGACATGCCTGCTCGTGACCTGTTGAGGTGGACAGATTAGGGTGACGATCTTGTCTGCCGTGTACCAGATCTTGTCCTCAACTAGTGGCCAATAAAATCTGTTTTGTCCAATGTTGTGCATTACCCTGACCTCTACTGCACCTGAAGACGTAAAAAGGGCAAATGACATGACTGGTGATGTTACTTATTCGAGTGTTATGGAAAATTAGAATGGAAAATAGTTTATAGGAGAAATAAACTGTTTGTATATTATAAATGAAAATGAAAATATCTCACCTTCATCCACATCTTCAATAATCCCAGGATATGGATCACTTTCATACGTGACCATGCACCATTTGCCAACAAGGTCTTCTGTGATGTCGTCAACTGGACACAGAGTCCCTTGACATCCAGAGTTTGAGGTTGGGGTTGGTGGTTCAGCAGATGCACATACATTTCTTGAAGGCTGTGTCGGTGGTGCAATGTTGGTGGACACTGGCTCGAAACAGGGGCAGATTGCTTCTCTGTTGCAGAAGCAACTGAGCACTCTATGATGGATGGTGCCTGGAGTTGTACAAATCACCTGATGGATGCTGAGTGTGCCTTTGATGGTGGGCAGCTTTTCTGGCAGGCGAGCACTTACTGTTGAAATCTGTTCTTCTTCCACATAAAAGAGTTTGGCTTTGGTGAGAGGAAGGAGTGCATCATACAGTGCTTTTGCTGTTGGTATGTCAGTACCTCTGGCTACCTGTGAATCTGCTGTTCTCTTTATGGTGGCTCCGACACCATCAGCTGGCCCTTTACCATGACCAGCTTCCAGAAAACTCCAGTTCACAGCAGTAAAACCCATCTGGAAAGGAATGGTGCTCATGAAGTAAAAGTTCTTCTTGCCTCTATACTGCATGGTTGGCCCATCACTAATGAAGAAGAGTTTTTGAACTTTTGGTTGATTCACTCTCAGGAACTGAAGAACCGGTTCAAGTTCAGCCCAAATGGCAGCAGGATCATGTTTCATTGAGGGTGACAGGGCACAGAATGTCAGAGTATTTTCTGTGGTGTACAAAACAGCATTGTGTAGTGTTGTCTGTCTATGAGATGCTCCAAAATGGACTTGCTGTACCTCCTTAGAATATTTGCACTGCCAATTTTCTGCGTAGTCAATGTGAAGAATAGTCTCATCTTCTTTCAGAGATCTGTGCAAAGACTGTAGCTGTGTGTATTGATGTTGGATGTTGAAGAGGTGCTTGCACACCTTGTCTTTCATTTCCTTCTCAAAATTTTCCAGTAGGTGCTTTGTGCTACCCTCACATCTCTGTTTAATGGTTTTTGTCACAGTGATCGTCTCTCTTTTTCCATCCTTTTCTTTTTCATAGTCTTCTTTTTTTGTGAGCCACTGGTACCACCATGTGACCCCTGCTCCTGAAGTCTTTTCGCTATGTGTGAGCGACTTGTTCTTGCATGAGATACATTCTCTGTACATACAAGCCTTAACCTGTGTGTCACAGCACAACTCCTCTGCCACTTTGTTCAAACTCTGTGAGTTAATGATGCCAAGCTGTTTTAGCCTCTCTGCTTTCATTTTGGCATTGTCATGCACTTTGCAGACACATGTCTCCCTGTCACTGATGTTTGGAGCAACAATCCAAAATGGCTTTATCCTACAGAAAAGCGAATAGGATAGCTTTAGATGAGGCATCTCCAACATCAGTTTCTGATACAAATTCAGCATTGTGTCAGACAGAAACCTCTTTTGTTTCTTTGTTTTAAATCTTGTGATTGTTTCCTTCTTTCCTGCTGATATCCGACTATTGTCATCTCGACTCAGAAATGTTTTGACGATGTCCATGTTTTTTTGTTTGTGATTTTTCTGATAGGTGAAAGTAAGACATGGGTGGTTTTCAGTCTTGTTGAACACTTTGTGGGAGACACCAACACATTTTCTCATTGTAGAGACAAGTTTGTACTTCCTCAGTAGCCCGGTTGTGAGAGATCTTCTGAATGAATGTTTGTCTTTGTAGCTCGCAGATTTGTATTTTTCTTTATTTGATGCATGAGTGTGTTGTGAAAAAGTAGGGTCTTTGTCACATGTTTAGGAAATCT
Organism: Epinephelus lanceolatus; assembly: GCF_041903045.1. Classification (NCBI taxonomy): domain Eukaryota; kingdom Metazoa; phylum Chordata; class Actinopteri; order Perciformes; family Serranidae; genus Epinephelus; species Epinephelus lanceolatus. The sequence continues at coordinate 40,657,138 of NC_135749.1, forward strand.
GTACTTCTGTGCATCCATCTGTTTTCGATCTCAGAGATTTAGACAATTCTGACATTATCTTCTGTCTTAATCTTTGACATCGCTTTTTATATCTTTCTTTCTTCCTCTGCATTCCTGCTATCTTCTCTTCCAATTTCTTTAATTTTCTGTATCTGTTCATTGATGTTCTTTTGGTCGCTTTTTTCCCCTCACTCTCACTGGAAGTGCTGGGTGGCGTGTCCCTGCAAACAGCTTTTTCTTTCTGCCTTTTCATCATCCTGTGTTTTTTCTGTCTTGTCCTCCATTCCTTTCTTTGCTGTCTTTGCTCCCTTGCAGATAATTCCGTGACACTCTTCAACTTTCCCTCTTCCCTTCGTTTGTTATTTCTTTCTCTTTCCTTTTTTAAGTACTCTTCGTACTTCACAGGGTCATCCCTCAACCTTTTTCTGTACTCCCTCAGTCTCTCTGCTCCTGTTTTTGCTCTGCTCCTCTTGTTATTTGGCATACTGTCTCTCTCCCTGTATAAGTTAACCATAGAAATTAACATTACTGACACATTTTAAGAAGTCAGTAATTAGAAAGCAGTGGCAAAAACAAGTGTCAATCTGAGCCTGACCGATGGAACTAATGGAACATGCTGACTTAAAGGTGCAGTCTTCATTTGTAATCCAATACACTTTTTGTCAATTTCAGGAAATATCTCTTCACATTCCATGATGACTGTTCTGTGTGTGCACTCAAAAACATACTGGTGTTCATACGTAGTAGGTAAAGGTAAAGGGGAGTGTCCACCAACAGAGGGAGGAGTTTCCATTTTGTCACTACCGAAACAATCATGTCACTACCGAAACGTCACCACATGTTTCGGTAGTGACTGTTTCGGTAGTGACAATTTTAGATAACTAGCTAGCCTAGCTTAAAGAGGCTGATCAGCACATGGTTAGCTAGCAGTTTTCTGAACTATTGCACACACATAAAAACTATTTTTTCTGCCATAAAACCAAAAAAAGTTTGTTTAAGTGCAGTAAATAGGTGTCCGGTAGTGACGTCTCTTAAAGTTACACACTGATTTTCAGACTTTTGAACACCTTTTCTTCAAAATGATGAGACCTAGCTACTCACCATGCAGCCAAAACATGAGAGGGACAAAGGAATACTTCCTGATAAAAAAATTAGAGGTGTGGCTTAAATCAGTCTTAGCCTATGGACTAAAACCTACAATGTTTCGGTAGTGACAAGAAAATGAGGGACAAGATTTTTTACACACATTTTCATGATTTACAAAAAATATATAAAATCAATCTACTTTTTTACACTTCCATTTCAAATAAATCAAAAAGACCCTTCTAAAAAGAACAAAAGAACATTTTATAAAAATCATTTCACTATCATTTTCATGAATTGAAATTTAGGAGTTGGGGTTGGGGACAGCCACCTCACAATGTAAAGTACCCTATAAATGATGATTTTATATATATTAAGCATACTGATATCTTAAATATCATTTGGTGTTTCAATAGATAACTACAAGATCTTATTAAACATGTAAAATTTGCATACTTAAATGTTTTTTAAATTTGGTTTTTTGTTTGGGGACAGCAGTTTGCACCAATTCGGTAGAACGGCCCATATAGGCTATACATCCTGTTTTCCTGTTCTGTTTCTACATAAATATATAGCCATTTTTACCAGCTCAAGAAAAATACATTGAAGTGAGTAATTCATTTACAGTGTGTGTGTGTGTGTATGTGTGTGGCGCTTTTGTTATGTTGATTTTTATATTGTATTAGTGTTCTAACACTGTGAATTCTTTGCTATAACATTTATCATTGTTGCTGTTATCGTTAGCTGACAAGGCCAGTGTCAGTCGTGGAGTTGATGCAGAGGGACAGGATAATGCCAGTCATAGGAGTGAGGAGGAGGAAGAGACAGATGAGGGGGGGCAGGAGAAGGAGGAGGAGGAGATGGAGATGGAAGAGGAGGTGGAGGAGAAGAAGGAGGAGGAGGAGGAAGAGGAGGAGGAGAAGGAGGAAAGTGGAGCAGGAAAACAGTGCCAGGTACAGGTGCAGTGTGCAGGACTGGGTTGGCAATAGGTCTTTGCATAGAATTATATTATATTCAATACACTCTGCTGACTGACTAATCTGTGTGTGTTGTGTTCAGTATCATTAGATTGTTTTTATACTGCAAATAAAGTATTCGTGTTAAAATTATGGTTCCACTTGCGTCCGTCGTGCGATCAGAAAAAACCCGCCCCTGGGTAAGAATTTGGGGTAAACAACATGAAACCATGGATCCATCCTGCCTTTTATCAATGGTTCAGGCTGGTTTGTGGTGGTGTAATGGTGTGGGGGATATTTTCTTTGCGCAATTTGGGCTCCTTAGTACCAACATCGTTTAAAGCCTACCTGAGTATTGTTGCTGACCGTGTCCATCCCCTTATGACTACAGTGTACCCATCTTCTGATGGCTACTTCCAGCTGGATAACATGCCATGTCACAAAACTCAAATAATCTCAAACTGGCTTCTTGAACATGACAATGAGTTCATTGTACTCCAGTTGCCTCCACAATCACCAGATCTCAATTCAATAGAGCACCTTTGGGATGTGATGGAACGGGAGATTCTCATCATGGATGTGCAGCCAACAAATCTGCAGTGACTGTGTGATGCTATCACACAATGTTAAATCTATAACACCAAGAATTAAAAAGGGGGTCCAACCCGGTACTAGCAAACATGAATCAAGATTGTGTTACTTAATTGCCTATTTCTCACCTCAGATGTTCTCAGGAACATATTTTAGTGCCCTGTGTAGCTGTAACATGAGAAGGTTTACTCTGGCCACTGCTTCGTTATAGCTCAGCTGTTTCCAACATGATGGCCGAGTCACAAACTTTTTCATTTTACACCTCAACAGTAGACTGAAACGTTTTTTTTTTTTTTCTGAAAACATCGTCACCCAAATCCTTGCTTTATATCTGGGGGATTTTGAACTGGATTCTAGGAGAAGTAAAGAGTCAGTAAGTGTGAAGTAAAGTTGGCGATGAATTAAACTGCATTTTATTAGTCAGGACATGTTGAATATTATGTGATGTGCTACAGTGAGAGAATATATGAGAAGAGTTTTACCTTGAAAATAGAACAAGTCGATAACATACATTCTTCTTCTTCTTTTTCTTCTTCTTCTAATTCTCACTGCAGAGCCTCACTTCCTGCACGCCATCGACTATGGGAACTACGTATACTTCTTCCTCAGTGAGATTGCAGTGGAGTACACCACCCTCGGCAAGGTGCACCTGTGTGTGTGTGTGTGTGTGTGTGTGTGTGTGTGTGTGTAGAACAATATTATACAATATCCATAAATGTGTATTAAGGCAGTAAACTCAGCTCTGATTGGCTGTGCATGATGAATACATGTGTTTTCTTCAGGTCAGGTCTCAGTCTGCAGAGCTGTTTCTGAAGGTAACCTCTTTATCTAAAGCCTAAAAACTAAATTCAGGCAAAAGCGAATGACTTCTGTCTGATTGAAATCCTGTGAGGGGCTGCTTCACCTGTTAATCATGATCCTTGTGCAAAATTGTATTTTTAAACTCATTTTAAGTGTCTGCATTTACATGGCAACCTCTGCTTTGAGGTTACCTCGTCACAGTTCAGTAAAGCAGCACACTGCATTAACAACCCTCATCTCTGCAGCTGAATGAAGATCCTGCCTGTAAAACACTCTCCAGATATTATCTTGGCTTTGTTGTACATTGGCAACGTTTCACTCGGAAGGACAGTATACACTGATCAGCCAAAACATTCAAACCATTGACAGGTGAAGTCAATCAATCAATCAATCAATTTTATTTATAAAGCCCAATATCACAAATCACAATTTGCCTCACAGGGCTTTACAGCATACGACATCCCTCTGTCCTTATGACCCTCGCAGCGGATAAGGAAAAACTCCCCCAAAAAAACCCTTTAACGGGGAAAAAAAACCGGTAGAAACCTCAGGAAGAGCAACTGAGGAGGGATCCCTCCTCTAGGACGGACAGACGTGCAATAGATGTCGTACAGAACAGATCAGCATAATAAATTAACAGTAATCCGCATGACACAATGAGACAGAGAGAGAGACAGAGAGAGAGATGCAGGTAATGACAGTAGCTTACAACAACATTATTGAAAGTAATAATATTATAGTTGTAGTTCTGGTTACTGTGGTACAATATGTTGAAAGTATGTATTAATATCTGGCAGTATACATGTGTGACAATAGTCATATGTGTATAATAACAGTAGAAGTATGACTAATGACTAATGATGGCAGCAGCAGCAGGAGGCATCTGGCAGGACCACGGCAGCAGCACAACCACACACGTCACGCTGTCCAGACACTGCTGCGATATGAGTTAATCTGAGAGACAGTGGAGCACAAAGGCTCCGGAGAAGAAGCTGAGTTAGTGACATCCAGAATGGCCGAGTTAGCAAGATGCAGTAATAGGATACGAGAGAGAGAGAGAGAAGGAGAGAAGGTGCCCGGTGTATTATAGGGGGGTCCTCCGGCAGACTAGGCCTAAGTCAGCCTAACTAGGGGCTGGTACAGGGCAAGCCTGAGCCAGCCCTAACTATAAGCTTTATCAAAGAGGAAAGTCTTAAGTCTAGTCTTAAATGTGGAGACGGTGTCTGCCTCCCGGACCGTAACAGGAAGATGATTCCACAGGAGAGGAGCCTGATAGCTGAAGGCTCTGGCTCCTGATCTACTTTTGGAGACTTTAGGGACCACGAGTAACCCTGCATTCTCAGAGCGCAGTGTTCTGGTGGGATAATAAGGCACTATGAGCTCACTAAGATATGATGGAGCTTGACCATTTAGAGCTTTATAAGTTAACAGTAGGATTTTAAATTCAATTCTGGATTTTACAGGGAGCCAGTGCAGAGAAGCTAAAACAGGAGAAATATGATCTCGTTTCTTAGTTCCTGTTAGTACACATGCTGCTGCATTCTGAATTAGCTGAATTCAAATAAACACAAGAAGTTTGTGCTCTAATAATAATAAAAAAAAAAAAAAAGGGATCAGCGCTCAGTGAATAATCCTCCTAAGCCCTACGATAAGCTATTATGGCAAGGCTTAACTATACAGACCCGTGAGCAGTGATAACTAGCATGTCTTTGGGGTCATCGGGTGGGAACCTCCTTTCACCGGTGTTTCGTCTAGTTAGTCCCACGACACCTCCAGGAGGCTAGACAGTGATCTCTGGCGTCCCAGAGACACTCCCCTGATGCCAGGTCTCACTGCTCCCCACACTAACCGAACAACCTCCTTTACCTTACCTATACTACCACAGAGGAGGTAGACCCAGGGAAGGAAGCCTTGTTAGGCTATCACACTCCCCCGCCGGGTTAGGCTGTACAGTCTACCTCCCCAGGACGAGCCCTCACAACAATGACACCTCCAGGAGGCTGGACAGTGATCTCAGCCCAAACAGCACTGCCAACTTCAGCCAAGCCCAGGCTCCGTTTATGCGAGCTCCAGGCAGAAGCAATGCTGATACTACCTTTACTAGCACATTCACCATACTCTATTTCACACGCTACATAGCATAACTACAATGTAAGCTAAAGTTAAAGGAGATAAATGAACTCACAGGATCAGCAAACACACTCACTTTGCAGCATGGTCTCAAACAAAATGGATTCAAATAGGCCACTCCCACACTTAAATAACCTTCCTCTTCCTGGATTTCCTTCTTACTTACACATGGCTTTCTCAGCCCAAACAGCACTGCCATCTTCAACCAAACCCAGGCTCCATACATGCGAGCTCCAGGCAGAAGCAATGCTGATACTAGCTTTCCTGTCACATTCACCATACTCTATTTCACACACTACATAGCATAACTACAATATAAGCTAAAGTTAAAGGAGCTAACTGGACTTACAGGATCAGCAAGCACACTCACCTTGCCGCATGGCCTCAAACAAAATGGATTCCAATAGGCCACTCCCACACTTAAATACTTCCTCTTCCTGGATTTCTCCTGACAGGAAGTGGATCTCTCCACCTGATCTCAAGGAGTTATGTGCCCTGCTTAGTAGTTCCCCCTGCTGGCCCCCAGCTGACATTATTTCTTCTGTAATAGATAAACTGGCTGCATTTAATTGCTTCATCTGACATTTCCCTCACTGTCTTCCTCAAATTCTGTCCCCGCACTCCGAGTTCCCCCAGGAGTGAGACAGTTGATCTTGCTATGAATCCCCTACACCCCACTTCCACTGGACAAATCCTAGTCTTCCATCCTCGCTGCTCAGCTTCTGCTCCTAAGTCTGCATATCTAAGCTTTTTTCTTTCATAGGCTTCTTCCACTGAGTCTTCCCAAGGAACTGTCAGCTCAATGAAATAAACTATCTGTTGACTCACTGACCACAACACTAAGTCAGGCCTCTGCCTGGTACAGACTATTTCCTGAGGAACAACAAGCTTTCCCCCTAAATCTACTTGCATTTCCCAATCACAAGCACCTTCTAGGCGGCCACACCCTTGCCTCCTCACTAACTTATCCCTTCTGTATTTCTCTCCCTCACGGACAAACTGAATTACTAAGCCCCTATCCTTAACACCTTCTGAATTCACCTGTCTTCGTTTCCCTTCGATGCCTGCAGCTAAACATTTCAACACCTGATTATGTCGCCATGTATATCGGCCTTGTGACAAGCCAACTTTACAGCCTGACAAAATATGCTTTAAAGTTGCGGTACGTGAACACAATGGGCATGATGGGTCCTCATTTACCCACAGTTTTAGGTTCTGGGGGGTTGGTAACACATCGTATGTAGCCCCTACCAGGAATCTAATACGATTCTCCTCCATACTCCACAGGTCCCTCCAACTAAGCTTCCTCTTCTCTACACTTTCCCAATTCAACCACTGTCCCTGTTTAGCCTGGGCCACTACCTTTGCACCCCTTACTATCTCTTCCTGTCTGCGTATCTGTTCTACAACCAGCTTTCTTTTATCTTTGAGACCTGCTGTATTCCATACCTGTTTACCTGAGCCAAGCCCCAGGCCTCCCCGGCCAAACTGAACATTACCTACAATCTCTGCATGTCTAAGAGCTGCCTCTGCCTCCTGAACTGCCGATCTTGGGTTCCACTTCCTCCCCTTGGTTGGATTTGGAACCACACTCCTAACTACCACGTCCTTACTCCCAGATAACAAGAGCTCTGTCCTGACCTTGGTACATTTAAATTCCTCTGTTAAACTAGATACTGGCAGCTGAAGTATCCCTTTTCCATACAATGCAACACTACTTAGGCACCTAGGAGCGCCCAACCACTTCCTAATGTAGGAGCTAACCGACCTTTCCATTCTCTCCACAACAGATATTGGAATTTCATAAACTGACAATGGCCACATTAACCTAGGATATAGCCCAAATTGCAAACACCACAACTTCAACTTTCCTGGAAGTTCTGATTTATCTATTCTATCCAATCCTTCAGCCACATCTTTTCTAAATTTCACCACCTGTTCCTTATCATTCAACTCTACATTGTAGCACCTACCTAAGCTCTTTACTGACTTTTCCCTAATTGTTGGGATGTCCTCATCATCTATGACAAACTTCCTATCACTTAACTTCCCTCTACATATCGAGATGCTTCTAGATTTACTAGGCTTGATTTTCATGCTGGCCCACTTGAGGTTCTTATTTACCTTCTCTAGTAGCCTCTTTGTACATGGCATTGTTGTGGTCACCAGTGTCATGTCATCCATGTAAGCCCTAACTGGTGGAAGATGCAACCCATTCTGCCGTCTCTCCCCACCTACCACCCACTTAGAAGCCCTGATGATTACTTCCATTGCCATAGTAAATGCTAATGGAGAAATTGTACACCCTGCCATGATGCCTATTTCTAGCCTCTGCCAACCTGTTGTGAAACCTGCTGTACTTAGACACAACCTAATATCCTGAAAATATGCTTTCACTAAGTTAACAACTACCTGTGGCACTCTGAAGTAGTCAAACGCACTCCAAATGAGGCTGTGCGGTACTGAACCAAACGCATTTGCAAGATCTAAAAATATTACATGTAGGTCCCTTTTGTTAATCTTCGCTGCCTGAATCTGGTGCCAGATCATGCTAGTATGCTCTAAACACCCACACTGGAGAGTTTTTAAGGACTTACTAGAGCTACCTGATAATAGAGAGTTACAGTAATCCAGCCTAGAGGTAACAAAAGCGTGGACCAATTTTTCTGCATCTTTTCAGGTCAGGATAGGCCTAATTTTGGCAATATTACGCAGATGAAAAAATGCAGTCCGTGAGGTTTGTTTTAAATGAGAATTAAAAGACAAATCTTGATCAAATATTACTCTGAGGTTTCTTACGGTAGTGCTAGAGGCCAGAGCAATGCCATCTAGAGAAACTATGTCATCAGATAAAGAGTCTCCGAGTTGTTTGGGACCAAGAACAATAACTTCAGTTTTGTCTGAATTTAACATCAGGAAATTGGTGCTCATCCAAGTTTTTATGTCTTTAAGGCAGTTATGGAGTTTAGTTAATTGATTACTTTCTTCTGGCTTCATCAATAAATACAACTGAGTATCATCCGCATAACAATGGAAATTTATAGAGTGATTTCTAATGATGTTACCTAAAGGAAGCATATATAGAGTAAATAGGATTGGTCCGAGCACAGAACCTTGCGGAACTCCAAAACAAACTTTGGTACGTAAGGATGATTCATTATGAACGTCAACAAACTGAAAACGATCAGATAAATAAGATTTAAACCAGCTTAGTGCAGAACCTTTTAGGCCAATTAAGTGATCCAGTCTCTGCAGTAGAATTTGATAGTCAATTGTGTCAAACGCCGCACTAAGATCTAATAAAACAAGTACAGAGACAAGTCCTTTGTCTGAAGCAATCAGAAGGTCATTTGTAATTTTAACTAGTGCTGTCTCAGTGCTATGATGCACTCTAAATCCTGACTGAAATTCCTCAAATAAATTATTATCATGGAGAAAATCACACAGCTGGTTTGCGACTACTTTCTCAAGGATCTTTGACATAAAGGGAAGATTAGATATTGGTCTATAGTTGGCTAACACCTCTGGATCCAGGGTGGGCTTTTTTAGTAGAGGTTTAATTACAGCTACCTTAAAAGACTGTGGTACATAGCCTGTTAATAAGGATATATTGATCATATCTAATATATGAGTGTTAACTAAAGGTAAGACTTCCTTAAGTAGCCTAGTTGGGATGGGGTCTAAGAGACATGTTGATGATTTAGATGAAAAAATCACTGCTGTCAATTCTTGAAGAGAAATTGGGGAGAAGCAATCTAAATATATATTAGGTGTTACAGCTGTGTTTGAGGTTAGATAGCTACTATCTGAGGACAGGAGGTCATGAATTTTGCCTCTAATAGTTAGAATTTTGTCATTAAAAAAGCTCATAAAATCATTACTGCTAAGGGCTAAAGGAATACAAGGCTCAATAGAGCTTTGACTCTCAGTCAGCCTGGCTACAGTGCTGAAAAGAAACCTGGGGTTGTTCTTGTTTTCTTCTATTAATGCTGAGTAATAGTTTGCTCTGGCATTGCGGAGGCTCCTCTTATAAGTTTTGAGACTGTCTGTCCAGATTAAATGAGATTCTTCCAGTTTGGTCAATCGCCAATTCCTTTTAAATTTTCGCGATATTTGTTTTAACTTACGGGTTTGAGAGTTATACCAAGGAGCGAACTTTCTTTGCTTTTTTAACTTCTTTTTAAGAGGAGCTACAGAGTCAAGTGTTGTTCGCAGCGAGCCTACGGCGCTATCGACAAAATGATCAAAGTCGGTACAGGAAACCTCTGTTACTGAGGGACTTGGTATTGAATTTAACGACGGAGTAATCTTTTCCTTAAATTTTGCGACAGCACTATCTGATAAACATCTAGTATAGTAACTGTTGCTGAGTGGCGTGTAATCGGGTAAAAAGAAATCAAAAGTAATCAGATAATGATCCGATAGCGAGGGATTCTGTGGAAAGACTTTTAGGTTATCAATTTCAATTCCATACGTCAGAACTAGATTGAGGGTATGGTTAAAACAATGAGTGGGTTCATGTACACCCTGACTGAAGCCAATGGAGTCTATTAATGAGATAAACGCGGTAGCCAGGGAGTCATTATCAAAGTCGACATGAATGTTAAAATCGCCTACAATAATAACTTTATCTGATTTAAGAACTAAACTGGATAAAAACTCTGAGAATTCAGATACAAATTCAGAATACGGGCCAGGAGCACGGTACACTATAACAAATAAAAGTGGCTGCGAGGTTTTCCAGGTCGGATGTAAAAGACTAAGAATGAGGCTTTCAAATGAATTATAATCTAGTTTAGGTTTAGGGCTGATTAACAGACTAGAGTTAAAAATGGCTGCAACTCCCCCTCCTTGGCCGCTGCCTCGAGGAATGTGGGTATTATTATGACTGGGAGGAGTGGATTCATTGAGACTGACATATTCATCTTGACACAGCCAGGTTTCTGTGAGACTGAGTAAATCAATATGATTATCTGATATTAATTCGTTTACTAACACTGCTTTAGACGATAGAGACCTGATATTTAACAGTCTGCATTTAATTCTCCTGTTTTGTCTTTCTGTCACAGAAGAGGTTTTAATTTTTATGAGGTTGTTATGCACAACTCCTCTATGTTTAATTTTAGATTTAAATAATTTATGTGGTCGGGGGACAGACACCGTTTGTATAAAACTATGAAAACTATGGCTGGGTAACTGAACTAGAAGCTCAGAGAGGCGTATAGGACTGCGTCTCCGAGTCCTGGTCTCAACTCTGGGTTGTCAGGGTTTTGATTTACAAATAAAGTTTGCCAGGTTCCTAGAAATGAGAGCAGCTCCATCCAAAGTGGGATGAATGCCGTCTCTCCTAATAAGACCAGGTTTTCCCCAGAAAGTTTGCCAATTATTAACGAAACCCACATCGTTTGCTGGACACCACCTGGACAGCCAGCAATTAAATGATGACATGCGGCTAAACATGTCATCACTGGTCAGATTTGGGAGGGGTCCAGAGAAAACTACGGAGTCTGACATCGTTTTTGCATATTCACACACCGAGCAATATTAATTTTAGTGACCTCCGATTGGCGTAACCGGGTGTCATTGCCGCCGACGTGAATAACAATCTTACTGAATCTACGTTTAGCTTTAGCCAGCAGTTTTAAATTTGACTCAATGTCGCCCGCTCTGGCCCCAGGGATACATTTGACTATGGCCGCTGGTGTTGCTAACTTCACGTTCCTCAGAATAGAGCTGCCAGCGGGTGTGTCGCTGAGTGGGGAAAAGCGGTTGGAAACGTGAACAGGCTGGTGGTGAGCCGTGGGCTTCGGCTTGGAGCTGCGCCTCTCACGAACAGTTACCCAGCCGGTTGCCGGAGGACAGTTAGCAGAGGCTAAGGCTATGCTATGTGGCTCTGCACCAGCTACAGGGGGCTGGCTAACTACCGCAGCTACTGAATGGTTTTCCATGGTGTGGAGCCGCGCTTCTAATTCACTAAGCCTCGCCTCCAACGCAGCAAATAAGCTACACTTATTACAATTACCACTGTCGCTAAAGGAGGCAGAGGCATAACTGAACATTTGGCACACCGAGCAAGAAAGAGCAGAAGGAGAAGCCATCGCTAACTGTAAAGCTAATGTAGCTACCAAGGCTAGTAACGTACAAACAACAGCTAATAGATTAGCGAGAAAGTCGTAGAAAGGAGGAGAGCTATAAGTGCTTAAACAGAACCACTGTGGGTTAAGACTTGAAGTAGACGTTAAAGCAACTGAAGTGAGAAAGCAGGCTAGCAGAATTCACCAGAGCAGTACAGAGACGCTGTCACAGAAACACCGGAAATGACACAACTCGCTTACCGCAATACGTCAGCAAGTGAATAACATTGATCACCTGGTTATAATACAGTGTTCTAATGGGAAACGTTTGGGTCCTGGCCAGACTTTTTCGTCGCCGGTCATTTTGACCGACAGGGTCATAAAAATCCGGTCATAATCTATTTTTACCGGTCATTTTAATTTTCCTTTAAGATATTCAAAGATATTTAGTTTTCATTCGTTTGTTTTTAATAAATCGAACAAGCAAGTTATAAAGTGTGCATTAATAAGGACATGAACGAAATGATGAACAGACATCCACACACCCGTGCAATTCTGGACACACCGGACGTGGAACCAAAGTGCAGCGCCCAGCAGCGGAGGCAGTTTTCAATCGGCGCCCATGTTAACCTGTCTGACTGTCCACACAGGGCACTGAGCAGAGCGGAGCGCCCGCAGAGGCAGCGCTTCAGTTCTGCTTTCTGGGGGTTGTCGGGGCATATTTTAAAGTGCAACCACACATCTGATGACCTCTTTGACATGTCTGCCAGCTCTGAGTGCGCTCGTTGTCAGTATCGGACTGGTGGGGGTTAGTGTTGCGTTTAAGGCCTCCCCCAAAAAAACGAAAAAAAAAGCACTGAAGCTTCGAATTTTTTTTTCACAATCGAATCCCGTGCCAATCTAATCAAGCATCTGTGGGATGTGCTGTTACCTCAGCCATTTCCCAACTCCACGGTGCGGCCTTCTTGGATCCTATTGAGGCATGTACCCCAGGACCTCTGCAGATATCCTGTGGTGTGTGGCACCAGGGCATTGAAAAAGTATCCTTTGAGACTTCTTGGCTTTTGAGGTGGGGTACTATGTAGTCCCACAAATGCTTGATCAGATTGGAATCTGGGGATTTTGAAGGCCAGGTCAACACTTTGAGCTCTTTGTCACATTCTTTTGGTCATTCCTAAATATTTTTTGTGGTGTGGCATGGTGCATTGCCCTCCTGGGGGGATCACTGCGATGTGTGGGTGGGTGGAGTGTTTCAAGTGGCATCCACATAAATGCCAAAGGTTTCATAAGAATATTGCATTGTAACAAGATGAACAGTGTTATCCACTTCATCTGTGGTTTGATCCTAGAGCCTAAAAAACACAGACTGAGCTGTCTCACCTTAAACCAGTTGATTCTGTTCTCATCTTTCTCTGCACAAAAACATCTTATTTCCCACAGAACTATGCCATCTGGTGGTTTTCTTTATTCTCAGGTTATCCTTAATACATTATATTAAGAGAAACGAGCTCTCTGCTTTACAGACTGATTTAGCTGTTAGTATTTTAAAACTCTCTGGATTTAGTAGCATTTAGTAACAAAGAACTCCCACACACTGTGTTCTGTACTTGCAATAAGAACAGTGTTTGAGTGCAGTAGGGCTGACCCAAAAAATTCAAAGCTTCGAAGCTTCGTTTGATGGCACGGGATTCGATTGTGAAAAAAAAAAAAAAAATTCGAAGCTTCGGTGCCTTTTTTCCCGTTTTTTGGGGGGAGGCCTTATACACAACCCTAACCCCCACCAGTCCGATACTGACAATGAGCGCACTCAGAGCTGGCGGACATGTCCAAGAGGTCATCAGATGTGTGGTTGCACTTTAAAATATGCCCCGACAACACCCAGAAAGCAGAGTGCCAGATTTGCTAAAAGCAATTGGCATATCACAACTCAACAACAAATTTGGGAAATCACTTGAAAAACGTAAGTAGTAATTAAAAAAGAAAAACTCTCCGACAAGGAAATAGAAAGCCTGACGCACAATGGAGTCCTGCTATTATCCTGCTTGAACATAGATGACTAAATTCTTTAAACAATGTGACTCAAAATACTGATAAAATAGATTTTATTGATGTAAAATATGCATTTTCCAGTTCCACCGGTCCGCTCTGAGTCTGGTGTCAGAGACACTTCTGATGCTCTGAGTTGCGTATCTGTTTGATTTGATTGTGCTGCAGTATGCGCCGAGGGTTTTAATTTAGTGTTCAATCAAAAGTTAAACACTACTTATCACCGACCATTAGTGTTTTTTGATTTGTGAATATTTTTATCTTAATTCTAATGTTGGAAGAAACTACGTTTTCGCCATAATTTTTTTTTTTTTTTAAACCCCCCCTCAAATGCTTCGAATTAAATTCGTTCTGTTCTGAGCTCTGAAGCTTCGAATGTCCATAAATGGATTCGAAGGTCCATTTGTTCCACTGAAGCCTACCCAGGGTCTTCTCTGATGCACCAGTTGACCTACAGGTGTTTAGAAGTTGTGTTTTTTCCAAACTCTCTGGATTATAAAATGAGTTGGTGGTCACTTATCACAGTGGAAGTTACCACGTAATCTGTAAGAGGGTTGTCGGCTCATGGTCGGCAGCCCAGTTTATTAGTGACACCCAACAATTTTAACCTGTAAGATGGTGCAAATCTTGGCACCCTCCAAGTCAAGGCCATTCATGAGACTAAATAAATCCAGAGAGCAGACATCATAAACACCTGTAGTAAAGCCATCTCTCTCTCTGTCTCTGTCCAGGTGGTGTTTTCTCGAGTGGCCCGGGTTTGTAAGAACGATAACGGAGGTTCTCCCAGAGTTCTGGAGAGATACTGGACTTCCTTCCTCAAGGTGACTTCACACTGAATGAGTTAAACAAAGAACATGAACTACGATTGTGCTTTGAGGTTCTCTGTGTGTGAGAATAATGGAGGATAATAGTGGATGGAAGTGATGCCACAACCTTTTTTCTACTTCATTCAATACCCATCATGTGAATGGAAGCATTTAGTAAAGTACTTTAATTGCTTTTGAGTGATTTAGTGGCATCTCAGCATGCTGAACTGCTAACTCCATCAAATACACTGCGCTTGACTTCACCACACCTCAGACTGTACGGGTTGCAGCTGCACATCCAAATAATAATTTGTTTCTAGATCCTGGTACAAAAAGGATCCAATGTAGGTATCATATGACTGTAGAAGTTTCAGTACGACTTTTGGTTGATACCTCAAAGGTATCGAGTTGCAGTACTCAGCCCTAATGATGGATGTCATAAGTGTCACAATGTGAGGTCAATTAGAGTCGTTTATTGGCATGTTTCAGACACATTAGCTAATTAATGTTGCGGTATTTTTTATGGCTGTTCCACAACTCAGCACTTCGCATGTGTGTGTGTGTGTGTGTGTGTGTGTGTCTGTCTATTCAGGCTCGTCTGAACTGTTCAGTTCCTGGAGAGTCGTTCTTCTACTTCGACATTCTTCAGTCTCTCACCAATGTGCTGCAGATCAACCAGAGACCTGCTGTGGTCGGAGTCTTCACCACTCAGGCCAACAGGTGCACATCTTTCTGTCTTTGTGAGGACCAGTGTCAGTCTTGAACATGAGGAGTGATGAAATGACATTAAAAAGTGAGGACAGTCTTTAGGACATGAAGACATTTTTAGAAAGTGAGAACATAAGTCCAAAGTGAGTCAAAGTGAGGACATTTTTCAAAACTTGAAGAGAGAACTTGAAAAGACTTTTTTTTTTTTTTAGAAATGAGGGCATTATTAGAATGTTAGGATATATTTTTGAGAAGTGAAACTATTTAAGGAAGTGGGGACATTTAATTGGCTCCTCAGTCATTAAGACATGGTTCTAGAGTCATGATTAAGGTATATATTAGGAATATATTGTGTCAACAACATTTCTCACAAGATGAACAAAACTATTTATGCATTAAAAGAGGGGAAAAAACTCACTCTTCCCTTATTTCTGTTTTTTCTCTTTTTTTCTGTCATTGTTCCCTTCTTGCATTTCTTTCTGTGTTTTTTCTTTCTGTCGTCCGTTAAGTCCTTGTTCTACTCAAGGAAGTGCACCTCAGTAGTTTTTCCTGCTCAATGTGTTGAACTCAGTGTTACAGTAGAGAGGCTCCTTTCTTATGTGTCCAGTGAACTTTATAAATTTACACTCTGTATGGATCATATCATGTTTGTTGTGCTGTGAGTCAGAAACTCAGCAGAGTGCTTACAGGCTTTCAGTGTGTTTTTATTAGTTTTGGTTTATTTTCAGTTTTGGTTTACTGACTGTTAGGTTTGAAGGTTTGGTCTGACATGGAGAAAATGTCCTCTGAGCTCCCCTCATCACAGTCTCAGAATGTCCTCCTGCTCTCTGAACATTATGACAGAATTATTATTTGCAGCTTATTAAACATGAATCTGTCTGTGGTTCTCTGCAGTATCCCCGGCTCGGCAGTTTGTGCGTTCTACATGGACGATATAGAGAAAGTCTTCAATGGTAAATTCAAGGAGCAGCGGACCAGTGACTCGTCCTGGACTCCAGTACCTGACGAGCAGGTTCCCAGACCACGGTGAGACACCACTATTAGGGTTATCTAAAAACACTGTATCTCTGTGTAGCACATTAAAGAGTTCACAGCAGCATTTTAACATGAAATGTTTTTTTGTTGTTTTTTTTTTCCTCC
Organism: Epinephelus lanceolatus; assembly: GCF_041903045.1. NCBI lineage: Eukaryota > Metazoa > Chordata > Actinopteri > Perciformes > Serranidae > Epinephelus > Epinephelus lanceolatus. The sequence goes on from NC_135749.1 coordinate 40,673,473, forward strand.
AGGCCCGGTACGTGTGCAGGCGATGGTCCAGCTGCAGACTACAAATCATCAGTTCAGTTCCCAGACGAGACACTGACATTTATCAAGTCCTATCCTCTGATGGATGAAGCTGTCCCCTCCGTCAACGACCGGCCCTGCTTCACCAGGACCTCCAGCAGGTAACACACATACACACACGCACACACACACAGGCATTCTAGTGTAGTATTGACCAGTCACTTTAGAGCAGAAATATTTTGCTTCAATCCAGATTTGTTTGCATTGAGCCTTTCAGAAACATTTTCTGTTGAGTTTCTCCTGGGTTTCAGCCTCAATGCCTACTTGAACTCGACTCAGCGTAGACAACAACAGAAGACGCGGGACAACTCGACTCATTTTCTTCTTTTGTTCAAATGATGATCAGTTTTTGAGTACTAGGTAGATAAAGAGAGAAACATAAATCCTGTCAGTTAATTCAACCAATAAATGCATGTCTTAAATCACATAAATCACCTCATTTCAATCAAAACATCATATTTTCATGTCGAATACACTTGTTAATATAATCAATCTCATGCTGTGCCAAATATTTATTAAATGTTTTCAGCAATATTTGTAATAATTATTGAATTATTTTTACTTTAGCTTTTAATCCCAAATACAATAAATCCAAATTTCCAACTAATATTCATAAAGCCCTTCAATGAATAAAATGACTCATTTACTTTAAATCAATTCATTCACACATATAAAATTTGCCCTATCAAAACAATAAGTCACTAAACAAACAAACACCTTATAATCAACTCAGAGATCGACAACACATTACTACATTATGTGAATGAAATGAATAACCATATCTACACACAGCACCGTGTCACAACTTACACTACATGAATGTATGAATGAATATCAGAGGATCACTCCTGCTGCTTGCGTAACACCGCGGCTTGCAAGCTATGTACTTTATTTGCGGTAAGTCGTAAATTATTGTTACTTGCGCTACTGTCAAACATATACACATACACATTCCAACAGTGTCTCTGCAGTCATCTTAGCACTGATGTAAATGACATTTCTCCGACCTGTTTCTCTGTGCAGGAGACAAAGGAAGTGCACCTGCATAGCTGATATTAATTAATTGACCAGCTCACCTATGCCTCTTTTTCCGTGCTACTTAAATTACATAATTCTAAAACCATAGCAAAAGAATGATAAAGAAAATAACAGTCTTTTAATTTATGCCTTAATATTATCAGTGCAGTCACAAAACTGTTTGTCTGTCTTGCTGCACCTGTATTAACGGAGCAGTCCAGCAGCAATCTAACATCACCATGAATCATATTCATCAAAGAAAGTTGATTTTCACATGATCCGTTTTGTTTCAGTATCGTAGTCGACTGGCTTCTGATTCAGCTCAGGAAGTTACAGTGTTGACATGGAAATTGCGGAGTGATATTTTAAGTGATCTGTAATGTTGATTTGATCACGTTCTAATGTCTAGTTGACCCATCAGATTGCCTGGTTGGATCCTCCTGTTGTATGATATGATATTATAGCCCAGCTTATTTTTTTCTCCTTCTTATGCCGAACTTGAAAGTATGATCATAAATAACAGAAGTTAGCTTCTTTAGTCTAGTGTCAAGTGATAGAAAAGAGTCCATCATAGAGTCAGGGGGATGATTGGGAAATTGCAGGAATTTATTCTGTATAAAATGTCTAATCTGAAGAAATTGGAACAGGTGAGTATTTGGAAGATTAAATTTAGCTGATAAGTCTCAAATGAGTAAAACATCTCTTCATCATACAAGTCGTAAATGGTCTGCAGACCCTTGTATGACCAGGTCTGAAAAACTGGATGTGAACAAGATGGTAAGAATAAGTGATTTTGAAAAACTGGAGCTAGACCTGATAATGCATGAAGGCCAAAATGTCTCCTAAACTGACTCCAGATTTTTAAGGAGTTGGTTACAGTCGGATTTTGCGCGAATTGTCTAATTGGAAGAGGAAGCTGGGAGCAGACCACTGACCAGAGGGAAAGATTTGAGGATGCTGTTTCCATCTGGGCCCAATGTGGTTGTTCGCCTGATTTCATATTTGTATTCCAAAAAAGACGTTTGTAAATATTACAAGACCAGCAATACTGGCAGAAATTGGGTAGAGCCAGGCCCCCTTTGGACTTGGGGAGCTGAAGGACAGTTTTCCTAATACGAGCTTGTTTATTGCGCCATAAAAATGAATTTATCATTCGGTCCAATAAGGGGAAAAAGGCTTTCTTACAAATATTGATACATGTTGTAAAACATACAGAAACTGAGGTAGCACCACCATTTTTATCAAGTTAACACAACCCATTAAAGACAGCGGAAGGGAAGATCATCTGGATAAGTCCAATTTACAATGATCTAATAATATGTGAAAATTTTTAGAAAAGAGATCCACAAATGACCTGGAGATGAAGATACCTAGGTATTTAATTCCCTCTGAAACCTTCCGAAAAGGAAAGAGAGTGTGAGGATACTTATCAGCGGGTGAATTTATTGGAAAATATTTACCTTTTCCTAGGTTAAGTTCATAACCGGAAACTCGTCGTCCGTACTTGTACTCATCGTCCTCTGCTTATCCGGGTCCGGGTCGTGGGGGCAGTAGCCTCAGCAAAGAAGCCCAGACAGTCTTCTCCCCAGCCACTTCCGTCAGCTCCTTTGAGGGAACCCCGAGGCGTTCCCAGGCTAGCCGGGCGATTTAATCCCTCCAGCATGTCCTGGGGCGGCCCCGAGGTCTCCTCCCGGTTGGACATGCCTGAAACACCTCCCAAGGGAGGCGTCCGGAAGGCATCCTTACTAGATGCCCGAATCACCTCAACTGGTTCCTCTCGATGTGGAGGAGCAGCGGCTCTACTCCTAGTCCCTCCCGGATGTCTGAGCTCCTCACCCTATCTCTAAGGCTGAGCCCAGCCGCCCTGCGGAGAAAACTCATTTCGGCTGCTTGTACTCGCGATCTCGTTCTTTCGGTCACTACCCAGAGCTCATAGGTGAGGGTTGGAACGTAGATCGACCAGTAAATCGAGAGCTTCGCTTTCTACTGCAAGGGCAAACAATAACAGGGACAATGAAAAAAGGCCAGATTTTATACCATTAATATTTATGGATGCTACAAATGTTTTAAGAGTGTAAAACAGATACCCTATCATATGCTTTTTCCGCATCTAAAGACAGTACGATTTCAGGAGAATTAGTGGTAGGAGAAAAAAAGAATATTCAACAACCTTCTGATATTTGAAAACGACTGCCTTCCTGAAATGAAACCTGTCTGATCAGGGTTGATCAGGCTTGGTATAACTTTATGAAGATGAGAAGCCAAGACCTTAGTCAGTATCTTAAAGTCTATATATAAGAGAGAGATTGGCCTGTGGCTGCCACACAGTAGGGGGTCCTTGTCCTTTTTAAGCAACAAGGTAATAGAGGCCTCTGATAAGCTAGATGGAAGGTGACCTTTCAGACGGGAATCATTAAATACTCTTACTAAGATCGGGGCAAGTACTGTTGCGAAGGCTTTATAAAACTGGTAAAACTATCAGGGCCTGGTGACTTGTTACTTTGCAAAGATCTGAGATTAGGTATGGAGGAGAAGAATTTGGATATAAATTTATCATCATCCCAAGTTGGAGCGTAAATTGAGGCCAGTACTACGGGAGTATTCTGTAATCTGCCGGACACTATAACGTATTGACCATTTGGGTCAGATATAACAGTAGTTGATAGTTGGTTCATAAGCAATATGAAAATGAATAATAATAGCCACCCCTCTAGCCCTCTCAGAGAACCTAGAATTAAATAAGTGACCCATCCATGTGTGGCGTGAGCAAGGGGATAAGGGGGACTGTTGACAACGCCACCAAAGGGCATTTCACCCCTAGGAAATTATGAAATTGGGTTTAACTACTTAAGCACAGGGCACACAGGTTCGTCAACACACAGGGCCGGAGACGTGTTCCAAAAAATATACATCTTTATTTAATGAAATAACATGCTGTAGCTACAGGTTAGGCATCATTATAAAGGCTTGGTAAAACAACTGCCGGTAGGCAGGGGCACGCGAGAGACAGGGCTGGGGCTTACCCCGGCAGCAGAAAATCAAGAGGGGTAGGGATCCAAAAAAAACTAAACACCACCCGTCACACAGCACACTAACAACAAAGGAATCGTGAAGGGACACCCCAACCAGGGGATTTGGGCTGCTGCTCGCTTAGACCACCAGCACCTGTTAAACAAAAGAAAGAAGAAAACAGTTGCTAAAAGAGTGACATATAGTTACCAAAACCAGCTGAAGTAAAATACATTAAAATCACACTACCTGAGCACAGCCAAAATAAACCCCAAAAAAGTATGTATACACAAAATAAACAAAATCCATATACACCGATACTTAACCTATGGAGAAAAGCAAATCAAAATAAATCTCGCAAATAAATAAAATACACTTGTGCAAATTAATAGTAGATAACTGAGACAAAAAACAATAACTAACCAAATGAACTGAGGCCACAGAACTAATTCGCCTCAGAAAACGAAGAGAAAAGAAATTAAACAATGTAAATACAATAAAAGGTGTCTGCTTAATGAGCAGTATTAACCAGGCGGGCCAAAAAGAAAGCCAAAACAGTACTCTGAAGAAAGAGTATCTGCAGGAAAAGAGAGAGCCAAAACAGCAGTCTGTCCCAGAGTGTGGCAGCCGGAGACGGGCCGCACACTGGAGCGCAGCCGGAGAACACAGGTGAAGCCTCGCAGAGAGCAGGTGGGTAAGAGCAACGAAACTCACTGCTCAACACTCATGGAAACCAAGCTGCGCCCAGCAAAAGCCCGCACGGAGTCGCTTCCCCTACCCGCAGCCACGCAGGGCGCTTTAATTGGGGATGCCGATGAGCCAAGACGCAATATCTTGGCCATGCCAAACAATACTCCGCTCCACTAGGCGACAATGACACCAGTGAGCTCAGGCTTGGGGAGGCCAAACAATTTTCTCTGCCACACCAACCCGGATGTTGGCTCAAGGAGGAAGTGAAAGGAAGAGGGGGGCGGCTAGCTTCCTGTATTTCTCAGGGCACATGGCGCCACCTCTCAATTAAAGTGTCTGGGAGTCTGGCACAGTGCCATATAGTGGTAGGGAGGGAAAATCATCCATCCAGTCACACATGGCTTTTTGATACCAGCGATATCTCAAGTGCAAAGGTGTGTCTCATGGAGAAAACAAAGGTCTCCTCTGAGGTGCTGTTGGTGTGTGATTACCTTGCTGGATTTGGTGATGCCGTTCATCCCTTTAAACATCCAAGAAATTAAGCGAATATTTCTACCACTCACTGGCATGGTCCCTTAAGATACAACGTAACCTGAACAGTGTAAACGGGAAAGAATGCAGACAAACAAACAAACAAAAAAAAAAGGCACATACACACACACACACCCTAATCCCGAAGGAAACATCAAACTTTGTATCTCCCTAGATACAGCAGCACTTTCTTGTTGTCCTTCCCAACAAAGGTTAATCCTCTCCTGTCCCTAACAACTCTGTTTCTGTTAAAGTAACCTTACCTCAATGTAAACAATATAATGTAGTACATAACATGAAAATATAAAGAACAAGAACAAGCAAACAAGAAAAACAACAAAACTAAACAAAACAGAACAAACAAACAAAACAAAACACTTTAAGGTAGCACATCTTAGTGGGATGGTGCCATTTCTCTAACTTATGAATTGGCAAAACACAAAAATATAGGATCTCGGACAAAGCACCACAGCCTAAACAAGGGGTCCTGTCATAGCAGCTTATAACTACAGTAAAACCCATCATAAAGTTGCACAGATACTCACAAAAAAAATTGTTTGGTCCTATGCTAATATCACCTGTGTTTAGAAAAGCACCTCCCCTGAGATCCAGTATGTTATATACAATTTTTTTTTTTATTTTTTCAGTGTAAACTTCTCCCAAAAAAGAGAGAAATCGCACAAAAGAAAGAAAAAGAAAAAAGAGAGGAAAAAGAAGATTTTTTTTTCCCCTTCCTTCCTTTCTTCGTTATCATACCTATAATGTTGCAACTGAAAACAACCAAGTTATCCTGCAGCTGTCTTTAAGGGTTTAAGCCAGAGGCTATAATCAGAATCAATGGAAGTCTATACAACCTTAAATAAATATATACATATGTACACAAATTAGCATATGCAGATATAGACATACATAAAAAGACATAAACAAAAAAATCAGGAAAAAACTAACTAACAAAAAAACAAAACAAAACAAAAAACATAACAGACCATGTAAATTACTTATACCAGTGAACATTAAACCTAAATATGACAATATTGCATTTTTCCTCTATGTATGAGCAATTAAAGGCAGATATATTCTATATTGGAGCGTGATTGCACCACGTGGACTGCCTCTCTCATTCCAAACACCACACATCAACAGCAAACTTAAAATGTCAAAAACACTACATGTAGCAGATTTTAAACTATCTGAACCAGTATAACACCATGTCCCACTTATAACAGGAGTATGAACTGCTGCCTAAGTTCATGTTAGTTGCCATGGCAACATGCGACAGTAAGCTATTTTACATGGATTCAGCCATGAATTACAAACTTACGGTCAATGCACATTGGCTACTATGTCAGTATTTAAGACACACACTCTTCACCATAGCTATTTACAGGCCACCAGGACAGCTCATATTACTGTATTCGTTGCAATCTGTGCTAGGTGTAACTAGCCAAAAGATACTTCTTGGCTTCGTCAGCAGATGCAAACCGCAATTTGTCCCCGGTCTTCGTTGTTTCGACAGCCTGGCTGGGTACTGGAGAACAGGCCTAAATCCAAGTTTGTAAAGCTGACCCTTAACCTCCCGGTATGGGGCCCGCTGCTCCACAACTTCAGGAGTATAATTCTCGTAGATAGCGATGGATTTGCCTTCAAATTGCAAATCGGCTCTACTCCTCCGTGCCTCATGAATTACTTTTTCCTTGGTCTGGAAGTTGTGGAACCGGACGATAACTGGCCTTGGTCTCTCACCCTGCTTCAGTTTTGCAGCTAGTGACCTGTGATTTGGTCCAGTTCAGGGGGAGAAGGCAAGATTTGTTCATCAAGAAGCCAGAACAGAAGTTCGGAAAAGAAGCATGTGGGTTGCAGGCTTTCAATCGCCTCTGGGAGTCCGATTATGCGGACATTGTTGCGGCGGCTTCAGGCCTCTAGGTCCGCAGCTTTGGCCTTTAGGTTGGCATTGCTAGCTGTTAGCTCTGCACATGTAGCCTCCAGAGACAGCAGATACTGACTCACAGAGTTTGCATTAGACTCAAGGGAAGTAATTTGTTGCCCATGACTGGACACGGTTGCCTGCACCAGGTTGATTTTAGACTCGAGAGAGGAGGTGGCTGTCTTGAATTCTTCAGAGAGAGCCGCCCAGTGGGCCTCCAGCAAGCTGGCTAACGCCGCCATGCTGAATTCAGTGGTGAGTGTGTCATCTTTGGGCAGGGAGTCTTTCTTTGTGGTCATCTTAGCAGGTTTAGAGGTCATTTCGTATCATTTAAAAGAGCTGATTTTGCAAAAGGTGAAAAAGCGAGTTCTGGGGCTTAAACTTTTAAATGTCAGGAAGCCTAAGAGCCACAGGTTAACGTGCCTACTCCTCATTCGCCATTTTGGAAAAAATAAATTAAATTAAAATTTGACACAAACGTCCACTTGGACTCAGCAATGAACTAATTAGATTTTGGTGGTTAAAGGTCAAAGGTCAGTGTGACCTCACAAAACATATTTTTTGTCCATAACTCAAGAATTCATTTGCTAATTACATCAAAACTTCACCCAACTATCTAGATAAAGCGATCATGTGATGACATTTTATATCCAAAAGGTCAAAGGTCAGCTTCATTGAGACATCATAATGTTCTGCATATAACACTTTCTAGCCATTATTCAGCATCATATCTCAGGAACAGAAGGTGAGACATTTGGTCAGATACTGAACTGGTGACTCTAATCTTGAAACTGTGCTGATTGTATTGATCTTTTGTGCTGTTGAGGGGAGAGATGTGTAAGAGAAACTTGACTGGTGCAGGAAGGCATACAGCCATGGGGCGGTAATTCTAGTTTTCTCACAAGTTGTCCAAAATACAAAGAAATTGGAGAAAATTTCTTCAAATTCAACCAGAAAATCCCAGACTTTCTTATCCTCTCAAAGACAGATGGAGAAGATGAACTGTTGGGTGAATATATTACAACATGTCACAACGCCAGAAATATTTCAGTGTAAGACAGTGTTTTTATACCTCCGTGCTGGCAATAGCCAGGGGCATTCTGTTTTCGGGTTGTTTGTTCATACGGACGTTTGTCCGTCCTTATACTTCTGGCCATTATTCAGTGTCACATCTTAGGAACAGAAGGGTAGACATTTGAGTGTTCACCTTGTAACTGTGGTGATTATATCAACCTGGTCTCACTCCGAAGTCGTTGAAATCCGAATCTTATAATGACTTGCAGCATTTGACACTAACGAAAAAAAGCTGTCTTGTAACATTGGCGTGATTCGCGGCCAGTCGCCGTTATAGTTTAACAGCACTCGGTGGCATCTGGGAAACGTGACAGGGCAAGAACAAAAGTTAAGGCAGTGAAAGTCTGAGTAGGGCAGGTGGGAGGGGTGGCGGATGGGTCCAACAAACACAGACTTGCACCTGGGAGAGCAGTGTTTGCGTCCCGTAAATGATTATACAGCCAAACCCCGTTCTTTTTTCCTTAACCCAACCATGTGCGTTTGTTGTTAAAGGAAAAGACAATTAATTTGGGGCGTTGTACCGACGTAGTGTGTTTATTTTGAAAGAAACCGTTTGCAAACTATACATTTCCTGCGTCCTAGAACGTCAACAACCAGCGCACCCAGGGTACCTTTCATGTTGTATCTGGATGTGTAAAGTCCGTGATCAAACGTCAATATGTTATGAGGTTGGAGTGAGAATGTGTTGATTGCACAGCTCTTCTGTGTGTGAAGCATCCACGTTTTCAAGGACATGGATGTAAACTGTCAGAGAAAGTTGACTGGTGCATGGAGGCATGCAACCGGAAATTCTAGTTTCTTTTTTTTAATTCAATTTTTTTATTTATGATATATATTCTATTGTGTATGTAATGTGTGACATTTTCCTTTGGCAACATATTTGATCCATAATGTCATGTCAATAAAGCTGATTAAATTGAAATGAGAATATGGCCCGAGAGGCTTATCATTATCAGACAGATGCCCCCAGCGCTGTGGGATGACTGTTACTGGATGTATATCATGCAGTTTCTCAGTGTCTCCTCAACTGCAAACATAGAGACAGGAAAGAGAATTCTGTTTTATTTTACTCCAGTAAAGCTGTGACTATCTGACCATCATCCCAAGGATCATTAATCCCCCTTCACCGCCTGGTGACGTCAATGTTTCCAGCCTCATCAATCACATGTTTGTGTTGATGCTGTTAGGTGAAACTGTGAAGAACTGATGTGTCTGTAACCAGCAGTCTGTCACAGTGACCAATGTATCTATCCTGAACACATCATGTCACATCATAGCAGACAATGACTCACCTTAAAGTCTTTCTTTTCTCTCCCAGCATGATAAAAAATACATCACATGAGATTTGGTTAAAACAGTGGGGAGTAATGAGTCTACATCCTGGCATTGAGTGCAGCTTTTGTTTACTTGTTGCTAACTGTCTGATTTGTGGAGGGTGATGAGATTTAATAGAAGAAACTCGGGATTGTTGTTGTGACTCTGGAACACGTTTACAAGATGCAACAGTGAAGTTATCTGCAGCTTCAGGACCATCGTCAGATGTTGGAGCCAGTGAAATGTAGAGTCATCACAGGCTCCATGACTGTGGTCGGAATTTTTAACACATCTTTGATTTCCTCAATCAGCAGCAGTGAGTTCAGTTTCAGCTTCAGTCCAGACAAATAACAGAGGAACACAGCGGCAAAGAAAGAGATCCAACATATCAAGAGGGAAGACGAGAATGTGCGGCGAGTTTTAAAGTTCCAGCCGCTCTGGGATAATGTCTCCAGGATCATCATCATCAGCTCTGATCAGTCATCAGCACACAGGAAGTCCCCTCTGTCTATTTCCATCTCTGCCTCGATGCTCTGAAAGTCTCTGACCTTTGTAATCTGAGTCTGCAGGTTTCAAACAACTTTCTGATGGAGTCTAATTACCAGTCTGAAATGGGAATGAGACATTGGAATCAGCCTCAGCTCTGAAAAGGCCCAAGCTGACCCAGAAAATGATGATGTTGATGTCTCACTCTGTTATTTAACATCAGGCTGGGATAGGAAGAGCAGTCTGTGATGGCCAGCTGTTCACCACGGACATTCTATACTTCCTACATTTCCTAGAATGCCCTCTGCACACCAATATGGTGAGACATTGAGAATTTGTTTTTATGTGAGTTAATGTGCAGAGGGTGAACGTGACGGCGAGGTCAAGACAGATGCTCAACGTTCACTCACCAACTTATTTCCAGTCTTCCTCAGCAGATGTATCTCCTGTATACGCCTGCCTGTTACCATGTGACTGAACAAAAGTCATGTGATGACAACTGAGCAGACTTCATCAGCTGAGGACTTTTTGAAAAAACTATCTAATAGGTGCTTTCTTGCAAAAATCAGAAGATGATCGTTGAATAACATCAGAATGCAAAAATAAAATTAAACCAAAAATTAAAATGTAATAAAATGATATTTTCAAAAAGAAGAATCTGAGGCACTCAGAGGGACATTTATAAAAAGCCTTTATTAAATGGGCTTACAAAGTCATTTAAAATGCACGTACACCTACACGTTTCAGCCATCCAGGCCTTCATCAGGGCCCTGATGAAGGCCTGGATGAAAATGTCAAGACTGAGATTCCTGCACTGAAGAGCACCAGAGGTTGACCATTTATTGATGGTTGACCATCACACCTTTTGAAGACCATAAAGAATCAGCTCTAAAACTCTTACAAAGTTTGCATTTGACAGCATTGGAGTCCTACAGCTGGGTTTGGTTTTGTGATGTGTTCTGGTCTTCTTGTAAACATATGTTTATTGATTTTAAACATTTAACAGGTTGCACAAACATATACCAACCAACCAACCATCATTTTCTCTTTCCTGGGCAGAGTAAAACTGTCTGGAAATATGGCTAACAAGCAGAGCCTAGAACTTAAAGGTGTTGGGGATGATGTCATCCGTCACAAACTGCAGCACCGACCTCCAGATTCTTTTGATCTCAACACACTCCCATAGGCAGTAATACAAGGTCCCTTGATGTATGTTGCACTTATAGCATTGGCCAGGAATATTTAAGTTATTTAAGTTTTTCCGGTTTGACATATGTTCTCATTACCCAATGATGTTGTAGTAATCTCAGTCGAGTATTGATGGTCTGAGTCTGGGCTTTTGTACATATTGTATCCCATTCACTCTCTAAAATGTCCTCTTGAATCCATTCTCTTACTTTCAGTTTTGTCCTGATGGTTATCAACCAGCAGATGGTATAAATCAGAAACCAGACCTTTCCCAGAACAGTTCCTCATAGAAAATGCTTCTAATGTGGACAGTGATGGTTTTTGCAAAGAATTCCCCAGGCGTGACAAAACAAAGCTTCTAAGTTGTAAATACTTAAAAATGTGTTTCTGTGGCAAGTGATAAACTCTTCATTTTGTATATAAGTGACATATGTTTGGTGTCCAGAAAATTAAAATTTGTTTTATTTGCAGATGACACCAATGCTCTTTGTTAAGGGGAAAATCTGCAGCAGCTTTTGGAGGTCATGACAGAAATGTGTAAGGGTTAGGGTTAGGGTTAGTAAAACAATGATTTGATTTATGTGAGAACTATGCTAGCAAAGAGCATTACAGGTCTGGGGAAAGCAAAACACATACTGGACTAGGGATAGACCGATATAGATTTTTTAGGGCCGATGCCGATACCGATTTTTTTCCATCACCCTTAGCCAATGACCGATTATGGACTGCCGATTTTCTTGAGCCGATATTTGGGGCCGATACTGCTTTTGCTCCCTCAATTTACATCAAAAAAATGACACAATGATAACAAATATTTCAGGTCTCAAGTTTAAAATAAGAAACATTTATTGAACAGTAAAAAATACTAAAACAAGATGGAAAGTTGAGGTAGAACAGGTAGAATATTATTATTATTATTATTATTATTATTATACATTCAAATAAAAAAAAGAGTTCAGTGCTCTTAAATCTTCCAGTAATGTCTTTATAAAATAAACCAATATTTAAGCTGAAGCATAAATAAAACAACAACTACTGTACACAGTAGGATTCAGCAGCTTTGTTCAACTTAACCACATACTTTCAAATGAAAAAAAGTGCCAGGGAAAAATAAATCCGCGAACCCACGCGCGTATCAGCCGATGCCGATACAAGTAAAAAACTCAAATATCGGCCCGATATATCGGCCGGCCGATGTATCGGTCTATCCTTATACTGGACCATAAATCACTGCACATTCTGTATTCATCACTTGTACTACCATATTTGACTTGCCATGTAGAAGTTTGGGGCAACACTTACAAAAGCAAGTTACGTTTTTATAGTCACATGCAATAAAATGTTTTAGATCTGGTCAAATTTAAAACTACAATAATTATGTTTAAAACAAGAACTGATCTACTTCCGGGCAACATTAAAAAAAAATTGTGACAGGGAGGGGGGTTGTAATTTAAAAGGAGAATTTAATTAAAAAAAAAATAAAGACTGTGTATTTCAGTGTATGAGGTGGATTTGCGGAATGGGCTGCGTGATGAGTTGAAACAAAGCACAAATATAAATCAATTTTAAAAACTATACAAAAAAGATATTTTTGGTAGATATATAGAGGAGGAAAGGTTGTGTTAGGGGAGTGCATAGTTATTTTGTGACACTGGGTGCTACTTGGACTGTAAATAAACGGTTTATTACTTATTCATCTAATTGGGTGGTAAATAGAGGGATAGTTGTATGTAAGTTGTAAATGAATTTAAAAAGGGGTAGGGACATATATGTTTTACTTTTACCTACCTCCTTTTTGGACACTATTATTTTGTCTTGTTTTTTTTTATTATGTTCTTTTTTTTTTTTTTTTTTGGTTTGAAATAGTCATTCCTTAATTCATTATTTCAACCTGAACTCATCAAATGACATTTAATTGTTGTCCTTATAGTGATCCTGTACAGTACACAAGCCCTTACTTGACCATGTTTTAAAGCCCATGTCATTTTAAGCCAGAGTAAATTGTTCATTGCCCCATATTGGTGAAAAAGTGCAGGAGAGTCACCCACATATTTCTGTACATCATATCAGACAATGATGGTGTTTTTTTTTTGTTTTTTTTTTTCCCCCAAAAGGATTAACTGTAATTTTCTGTAATGTCTTAGGGGAGTTGAGTGTAAAAGGCTACCCAAAGCTGTTCTGGTTTTCTTTTTTTTTTCTTACTATAAATTTATTTTCAGGGATGATCTACATTGATCAGCATTACTAGTGTTAGTGTTAGCTCAAACAGCTAATTTTCAGCTAGTGTCCCTCGAACAGATGTTAAATGAGCCATTAAAACAACAATAAAATACACATAATGTAGAATTAAAAGTGGATAAAGCAAACATGTACAGCTGAACAGGATAAAAAACTCAGAGGAGGAAGGCAGCATCATTCAGAGTAGGACATGTAAGAAAGCAGGGAGTTAATACAAAGCCATGTTAAGCAGACAGTCAGCACGAGCAGTTAAATCATGACAACATGAAATCACATCACAGAAGACAGGTAAAACCAGAAGAGACGCAATCTGACAAACGCACTGTATGATGACAGGTCTGATTGTTTTATAACCAAGTTTTTGTTTGCAAAGAAACAGAGTCACTATATATTTTATTTAGGGGTACACTCTGCAGGATTTTCCCCAATAACAGCTTCTACGCTAAAATCTTCACAGCTTGACACGTTCCAACAGAAACCTTATCTGAAATATCGGAAAAAATAACAATGACAACAAAAATCAAGATTCCATGTTCCCTAAACATTAGCATGTAGCTACATGTCGCACTGTACTTGGTAAATAATTGTTTTTTGATGCACATTCTACTTTAAAAAAAAAAAAAAAAAAACAGCAATAAAACACTTCTAAACCATGGGTGCAGATCTGATGACAAGTTTGAGGGACACACAATCAGTTGTGATCTTTTTTTTAATTGCATGCAAATCATGCCCACAGAGCGCTTGAGACTGCTAGCATATTTCACGATTTCATAGAGGCTCATCACCATCACCAAGTCATTCAAAAAGCACTACACAGAGAATCATATGCTTACCTTTACTGTTTATTTCTCTTAAACAGCCAATAGTACATGGAGCCAGCCATCACCCTCCTTTTCACTGCTTCGCTGTAACCTCGTGCACTCCACCCCCATTTTGTAGCGAAAACGCCTAAAATGACATACCCAAATTAAAATGACTGTAGCCTCTGAACTGCTCTGACTACATGCATGCATGAGGTCTTGCCAGAAAGCAAACTCCCTGAAGTTTCTTGTGAATGTGTCAGAAACACTCTAGGTGATACAGAGACAGAGTAATGGGCCTCTGAAGTCAGTAAAAAGTTGAAGATTTTGTCTAAAATAAAATAAAAAATGTTTTTCAGGATGAATAACTGTCTGTGGCTTCATTTGAGCAGGTAAATGACACTGTGGGGCTGTAGGCACACTATCAATGAACATTTGTTTCAAATTTGAAGAAGATTGCTCAAAGTATGACCATTCTACAGTGTTTTTTCCATGAAAAGATCCAGGCGGAGCTCCAAATGACAAGAGCACTCACTGGGCTTCAAAACAGTACTATCAGTGATCAAACAACACTCAGCCAGCTTCAAACATTGTACCTTATTGAAATCAGGTGTGATTATGATAGCTGATGTTGTTTATGACAGAAACACCATAAAATATCACCAAATAAAGCCATATGAAACGTGAAAGTTATGATCCCACTTTCTAGGCGGTATATCTCAGCCAAAAATAGTGGTAAGAGTGAGACTCTTACCTTTTATAAAAGATCTAAGTCTCCACTTGAAGCTCCGCTTAAGATCGCGAGTAATCGTTTAACTTTTCTCCTCTGAAAACGGCATGACATGACTTAAGTGGTGACAATTGTCACCACTCATCGCGATTTTGGACTTTGTGTGTTTAGGCTGCTCTGGTGCGAAATCCATAAGAAATGAAAGAAAAACGATGTCATTTTTGAAAAGTCGAGAGCTTCCTGAATCCGGTAATACCAAACATCACATGGTTTGATGATGTAGTGTGCCTGGGAGATACCATGGAGGGATGGAGCATGGACACGGGCGTCCGAGCAGAGTTCTAGTTTCAGGGTCTCAGGCATGTTATGTCCACTCATGTTCTCATCTCTTGCCTCTCACAGATTCCCAATTCTCCTCATCATCTTCCCTTTCTCCCAGTATATGGGACTACTGTATACATCAGTGGATATGGATGATTATCAGAACATGAGCCCCTAACTGAGCTTGGCTAAACTAAGTAATCATGTTTTTACAGAGCCAGAGATGCTAGTAATAGGCCTACTTTACACTACATGGTTCAAGTGACCCAATTCCGATTTTTTCCTCTCAAGTGGCACAGATCGAATCTGTAACATGAACGTGTAAACAGGAAAAAAAACGTATGATATCGGATATTGTCAGATCAGATTCAGGCCTCCTTCATATGTGGAAATATATCGGATATGAATCAGGTATCTGCCAATAGGTCTGTAATCTCAACAGACAGATCGGATATTTCCTGGCAATCCACGTCGTACGTCATGAATAATGTGACGACAGTGCATTTTGATGACGTGCTCATGAGCGAGGGAAAGGAAGGAAAGCCAAATAAATCGCACGTCAATCAAAAACTATGAACCAAAAAAAGCACAATCCCGAGTGAGACAAACTGCTTGATCCCCGTCTCCAGTGTACCAGCAGAGAACCTGCAGAACCAAATCAGCGAAAAAACACACCGGGCTACAAAGCCTCTCAACCTGAGCAGCTGAAGCTGTGGCTCGCACCCTCGACACACAGACACACAGACGGTGCTTCTGCATGCCAGCCAAACGTGTACGCAACTGTGAGAAATAAATATGTGAGGTGTACACTGCTTTTCTATCTTTTTTTGTTTTCTTTTTTTCTTTCTGTCAGCGACATACACTCCTAACACAGGACGGGTTGTTTTTAAGCCATTAGTGATGCGCGGATCGGCTCTGATAGCACCCGAATCAGCATGTACGCATCAGTCATCCAGCCGCACCTGTCTGCAGCTGCACGGACATTTCCACCGCTCTGTGAAGGCTAAGTTACCTTTTAAATTATGTGGAGCAGCGCCAGCTTTCCAGGTGATTTATTCTTTAACGTTTAACTTCAAATATTTAAAGTTAGTCCTTAAAATTGCTTTCAGTAATGTAAACATTTCCGTGCGCGCAGTAATGTCACTGTAGCAAATACCGTGGGACATTTACACAGTGGTCAAGAGTGCTGGACTGGAAGTGTCGCACAAAAAAAACGGAAGCTGGCTGTGTTCTGTTTTGCCTCCGTGTTTCCGTGAAAAATAAGGTGAATAGAGCATGTAAACAGCAGTCAGGAAAAATATAGGCAATATAGGCAACAAATTGGAATTGGGCATCAAGACATGGTAGTGTAAAGGCAGCCTTAGTACAGTTCTAGGAGCACAATAAATACTTACAAGTTACACAAGTTGACCCAGTAAAATCAGATTTATTTAAATAAATTCATATCCATTCATTAATCATCTTTATAGGAATAAATATCCCACAGAAAGGCATCTGTTTACTGACTACTGCTAGAGCACCAGCCAATGGCCACGTTCCAGTGGCTGAGAGAAAGTGGAGAGAGATCAGTTTGTTGGGGGGGGGCAATTTGTGTTTTTCAGAAATTGTCCCCCCGGGATCTGCACCCATGTTCTAAACACAACTGAACATGTTACCGCAAGAATATGATCTGTAATCATCAGCAGCTAATATCCTTTTTCGATTAAATTCGATTCAAAAGACCCTTCATGATGGATAAAAACAAGGACACGTGTACCCGGCCCGTAGGGTTACCGGGGCCCCGCCCTGGAGCCAGGCCTGGGGTTGGGGCCCATGGGCAAGCACCTGGTGGCCAGGCCTTCGCCCATGGGGTCCAGCCGGGCCCAGCCCGAACCGGCTACATGGGCTCGTCCCCCTGCAGGCCCACCACCAGCAGAGGGATCCAGAAGGGTTTGGTGCAATGTGGATTGGGCAGCAGACCAAGGCGGGGGCCTTGGCGGTCCGATCCTCGGCTACAGAAGTTGGCTCTTGGGACATGGAATGTCACCTCTCTGGCGGGGAAGGAGCCGGAGCCTGTGGAAGAGGTTGAGCGCTACCGGCTAGATATAGTCAGCCTCACCTCGACACATAGTTCCGGCTCTGGAACCCGAGTCCTTGAGAGGGTTTGGACTCTCTCCTTCGCTGGAGTTGCTCCGGGTGAGAGGTGGAGGGCCGGGGTGGGCTTTGTGATAGCCCCAGACTCTCTGCCTGTACGTTGGGGTTCACCCCGGTAGATGAAAGGGTTGCTTCCCTGCGCCTTTGGGTCGGGGAACGGGTCCTGACTGTTGTCTGCGCTTATGCGCCGGACAACAGTTCAGAGTACCCGTCCTTTTTGGAGTCCCTGGGATGGGTGCTGGACGGTGCCCCGACCGGGGACTCCATTGTTCTGCTGGGGGACTTCAACGCTCACATGGGCAATGACAGCGGGACCTGGAGGGGTGTGATTGGGAGCAACGGCCTGTCCGGTCTGAACCCGAGTGGTGTTAAGTTATTGGACTTCTGTGCGGGTTGCAGTTTGGCCATAATTAACACCATGTTCAAACATAAGGATGTCCATCGGTGCACGTGGCACCAGGACAGCCTAGGTCGTAGGTCAGTGATTGACTTTGTAGTCGTATCATTTGACCTGCGGCCATATGTTCTGGACACTTGGGTGACGAGAGGAGCAGAGCTGTCAACTGATCACCACCTGGTGGTGAGTTGGATCAGATGGTGGGGGAAGATGCCGCGCAGAACTAGCAGGCCCAAATGAACAGTGAGGGTCTGCTGGGAACGCCTGGCGGAAGAACCTGTCCAGATGATCTTCAACTCCCACCTCCGGCAGAGCTTTGACCGCGTCCCGAGGGCAGAGGGGGACATTGAGTCTGAATGGGCCTTGTTCTGCTCTGCCATTGTCGAGGCGGTGGTAATCCCCAAACCTGCTGGTGGACACCAGAGGTGAGGGGAGCCGTCAGGCTGAAGAAGGAGGCCTACAGGGCATGGTTGGTCTGTGGGTCTCCGGAAGCAGCTGATGGGTACCGGCGGGCCAAGCGGAGCGCAGCGGCGGCAGTTGTGGAGGCAAAAACTTGGGCGTGGGAGGAGTTCGGTGAGGCCATGGAGGAAGACTATCGATCAGCTCCAAAGAGGTTCTGGCAAACCGTCCGGCACCTCAGGGGGGAAGGCGGCAACTTGCTCACACTGTTTACAGTGGGGGCAGGGAGCTGCTGACATCAACTGGGGACATTGTCGGGCGGTGGAAGGAATATTTTGAGGAGCTCCTCAATCCCACCAACACGTATTCCAGTGAGGAAACAGAGACGGGGGTCTCAGGGCGGGTCGTTCAATTTCTGGGGCAGAAGTTGCTGAGGTAGTGAAACAACTCCGAGGCGGCGGAGCCCCGGGGTGGATGAGATTCGTCCTAGATATCTCAAGGCTCTGGATGTTGTAGGGCTGTCCTGGCTGACACGCCTCTGCAACATTGCGTGGACATCTGGAGTGGCAGACCAGGGTGGTGGTCCCCATTTTCAAGAAAGGGGACCAGAGGGTGTATTCCAACTACAGGGGGATCACACTCCTCAGCCTACCCGGTAAGGTCTACTCCAGGGTGCTGGAGAAGAGGGTCCGGTCGATAGTTGAACCTCAGATTGAGGAGGAGCAATGTGGTTTTCGTCCCGGACACGGAACCGTGGACCAGCTCTTTACCCTCGCCAGGGTGCTGGAGGGGGCATGGGAGTTTGCCCAACCAGTCCACATGTGTTTTGTGGATTTGGAGAAGGCTTACGACCGTGTCCCCAGGGGCATCCTGTTGGGGGTGCTCCGGGAGTATGGGGTTGGATGGCCCCTTGCTAAGGACCATCCAACCCCTGTACCGAAGGAGCATGAGTCTGGTTTGTGTGGCCGGCAGTAAGTCGGACCTGTTCCCGGTGAGGGTTGGACTCTTACTTTTATGGACAGAATTTCTAGGCGCAGCCGAGTGGTGGAGGGTGTCAGGTTCGGTGACGGGAGGATCTCGTCCCTGCTTTTTGCGGATGACGTGGTCCTCCTAGCTCCATCGAACAGTGACCTCCAGCTCTTGCCGGGACGGTTCGCAGCCGAGTGTGAAGCGGCTGGTATGAGAATCAGCACCTCCAAGTCTGAGGTCCTCAGCCGGAAAAGGGTGGATTGCCCACTCCAGGTCGGGGGGAGGAGTTTAAGTATCTCGGGATCTTGTTCACGAGTGAGGCTAGGATGGAGCGGGAGATTGACAGGTGGATTGGGGCAGCGTCAGCAGTGATGCAGGTGCTTAACCGGTCCGTTGTGGTGAAGAGGGAGCTTAGCCAAAAAGCGAAGCTCTCGATTTACCAGTCGATCTACGTTCCAACCCTCACCTATGGTCACGTGCTCTGGGTAGTGACCAAAAGAATGAGATTGAAACTACAAGCGGCCGAAATGAGTTTCCTCCGCAGGGTGGCTGGGCTCAGCCTTAGGGATAGGGTGAGGAGCTTGGACATCTGGGAGGGACTCGGAGTAGAGCCGCTGCTCCTCCACATTGAGAGGAGCCAGTTGAGGTGGTTCGGGCATCTGGTAAGGATACCTTCCGGACGCCTCCCTTGGGAGGTGTTTCAGGCGTGTCCAACCGGGAGGAGACCTCGGGGCCGCCCCAGGACATGCTGGAGGGACTACATCACCCAGCTGGCCTGGGAACGCCTCGGGGTTCCCGCGGAAGAGCTGACGGAAGTGGCTGGGGAGAGGACTGTCTGGGCTTCTTTGCTGAGGCTGCTGCCCCTGCGACCCGAACCCAGATAAGCGGAGGACGACGACGAAGACTTTTGGCTGCGCTGAGTAATTTCTTCTCCATTGTTAGTTTAGACGCACCGTGCCACACCAAACCACGCTGGAGATGGACCCTCCCAGGTGTAGGTCCAAAAGCCTGGCCGCCCACCCTTAAGCGGGTATTGGTGACGTCTCGCTGACCGCAGCCAACCCCGACAGCCCCTCTTCTCCCCCTCAAACAAACTGTGTGTGTTGCAAGAGTCTACTCACCTCTGTCTGCAGGAGACCAAAGAGAAAGGTGTTTTTAAAAGTCTCTGTGTGTTCAGCTCTCAGTACTTTTGTAGCTTTTAAGTGAATCGCTGTGGTTTGGAGTTTAGTTTCTCCCCCCCATCCTGTTTGTACTTAAGATATCTGCTTTATTTTATGGTTTTATGTTTGCTATCAGCCATGTTAGAAGTTGTGTGAAGTTGCGACTCGAAATCTCAACATCTCCTCATTTTGCTGCTTCACAATAAAATATTTTACATAACAAAATAGCAGGGGAAATTTATTGTGAAGAATCTAGACAATTAAATGTGTTCATCACTGAATTAGCTGAACTTTGTTAGCGGCTTTTCTTCAATAAAGACAAGTCTGATAATATGGCAGGGAGGAAGAGTAAAAGCAGAAACAGCCACAGTGAGATGTTTGATGAAGAGCTGCAGATAACATGCCATTACTGCACTTCTGTAAACAGCTCACCTCCAACAGGAAAACTTACCTGCCCTCCTGCTGTGATGGGAAAACATGTTACAAAAATAATAGGGGGCTTTAGCCATGGACTAGCACTCTGATTTTAAATATCAGTTTAAGAAACAACTTGAAGAAGGTAGCCCTGTTGTAATGGAAATGCAAATCCCTGCTGTGCTGGGCTTACGGCCCAAACCAAGCCAAGCCAAGCCAGCCCATGACTGTCAAAAAGGGGCATAAGATTCCATGTTTTGGTGATGTTAGCATGTAGCTACATGTAGCAGTGTATATAATGTAAGCACTTGCAATAATGTGTCTGGAGCTGATGACCATATAAAGAAATGGGTCACACTATGATGTCATCATGTAGCCAGAGTAAAGAACAAACAAACTTAGATACATCTGAAGCTTGAGGTTTTTACTTTTACATAGTTTATCTCATTATTTCAAATTTTGGTCAGGTTTAAACTGAA
This sequence comes from Epinephelus lanceolatus, assembly GCF_041903045.1. NCBI lineage: Eukaryota > Metazoa > Chordata > Actinopteri > Perciformes > Serranidae > Epinephelus > Epinephelus lanceolatus. Next base: position 40,694,803 of record NC_135749.1, read on the forward strand.
CATCTGACATTTAAACATGATATATACACAACAGAAAATAAGAAAAAGCTTCTTAAGTCCCCTTTAAGTCTTTCTTAAAATCCAATCACTGATTTATTCTCTTCAGATTTTGCAACTGGAAGTCACTTTGTGAGGACTCTTGGCTTGTACAGGCACGACTTGTGCCTGTACAAGTATGTTCCATCTACAAATTTTAGAAAGATCAAACAGGTTTACTGTCAGGGTTAATATGGGTAATAAAGAGGCAGATCTTTTGTTTTTTATCTTAGTGGTCTTTGGCACTTGGTTGTCATTACACAGTCAGCAAAATTCTCTTGGCAAGTTTTAAAGACTTGGAGATTTTATAGTTTCTCACAGGCCACCGAGCATCTTTTTTTCTTTTTTTTTTTTTTTTACTAGATCCAAACTGACTCAGATTGTGGTAGATGTGTCGGCGGGACCCTACAAGGACCGGACAGTGATGTTCCTGGGCTCAGACGATGGCAGAGTCCTGAAGGTTTTGGCCAGTACACATCCCAACGACAGCTTCGGATCCAAACTGCTGGAGGACATCGACATCTACAACCCATCTAAGTAAGACTTGAGTTAAAATACTCTACTAAATTATTTAACATCCACGTTGATATGATTATAATCTGCTCTGTGTTTGTGCGTGCAGGTGTAATGTTCAAGGTCAGGAGGACAGGAGGGTTCTGGGACTGGAGCTAGATAAGGACCATCATGCCTTGTTTGTTGCTTTCACCAGCTGTGTGATCAGGGTGCCGCTCAGCCGCTGCACCCAACGTGGAGCCTGTAAAAAGTAAGAGACAGGACTGAAAGCAGCTCTTCCGCCTACTGTTTTTTAATTGTTAAAACCAGATTAAAACTCCTCTTTGATTCTCCTCTGCTCTCAGTTAAACACACTGTTAATATTCCGTGTTGTGTTAAAATAAAACCGGCTCAACTTTTCTGAAATGCAGCACAAAAATCAGAGAGAGACTGTAATTTAATGAATTCTGGAAAAGGTTAAAAACTCAGAATGGGAGACTCTTTTGAAAATTAATATAGTGATCTAAATTTGGCATCATATTGTTGTAGAAGTGAGTGTGTGCCAGGGGAGACAGGGATGCCGAGTCTCAACATTTGAATATGAGTAAAAAGATCCTCATTTATAGACACCATTACACTGAACAGAGCTCACTGCCCAAATTAGAGCACATTCATCACTGGGGAGGCGTACACACACACACACACACACACACACACGTAGACTAATCAGACTCATTTTAATTAGTGAGTAGGATGAATAAGTGCCAGCCGATGTGATGTGGAAACAGCTGCAGAGCTGTAGAGAGGCTTTCATCAGCATCATGGACAAAAAGACATTCTGTATCTCAGTCACTGTTTCATTGTCTGGGAGCAGGGCTGGACATTTACAAAATAGACTCCAACTGGACTTGGACTTGACTGCCGTAAGACTCAGCTTAAGTGAGCTGTGTCTCCCTAAAGTAGTGGTTCCCAACTGGTGGGTCATGGTCTAAAAGTGGGTCGCGATCCCATTGCAAATGGACAAATGTCAAGTTTGTAAAAAACACACTATATTTCTAAGAGCTTTTATTTCTGCTCACACGTACGCACACACACACACACACACACACACACACACACACACACACACTCAAAGCCTGTCACCCTTTACCAGTTAATTTAGTTCACACTCTGCCAGTCACACACACATCACATGCCAAACACACACAGTTCACTGTAGGGCCAGACAAAATAACCGTGTGTGTGTGTGTGTGTGTGTGTGTGTGTGTGTGTGTGTGTGTGTGTGTGCGTGTCTGTCTGTCTGTCTGTCTGTGTGTCTGTGTGCCTTTCAGTCTCACACGTGGCAGCAGCTGATACAGAAGTCAGCGTCCTCTCCTCTTTCACTCTTTTGTCTCCATCTTTCTCTTCTTTCTCTCCTGTCTCATCTTCTCTTTTCCTGTCTCTCTTTGTGTCTCTGAATCACTTTATGTTTCTCCCCACTTCTTTCCTTTTTGTCCCTCTTAGTCTTTCGTTCATTCCCTCTCCCTCCTTCCTCCCTCCTCCCATCTCTGCTGCCTCCTAAATCCTGCTTCAGCTGTGTCAACCTCGTTTGTCTTGATCCAGACATTACTACCTGCAGTCAAACGTTTTGTTTTCTGTAAGCACTCACAGTTACAGTAGGTGAGGAAGCATCACACAACACTATATAAACTGCCCTGAAAGATAAATTATTTTCATTTTTTGAAGCAGTCAAAATCATGAATAAACTGTTGAGGTAAGTCAGACTAACTTGGTTTAGTTAAGTTGCTAATATTTAAAAAGAAAAAATCAATTCCACTTGTTATTTTTAAGTAGCAACAACCTCACAGAATTAATAACATACAAGTAAATTTGAAGTACTCCTAACAATTAGATATGTAAATTTAACTTAAGGCTTTTAGCTATTAGGGTTGCAGGGTGTAGGGGAAATACCTTTTTGAGAATATTTGCACTCGTAATAAAATTTTTGGGGCACCACCCTCCGAATGAGGGAAGTGACTATTCAAATTAATAACTCAGTAAACCAATTATTAATTAGTCAGTACGCTTATCAATAATGAATCAATCTCAATATCTGGGTTATGAATCCTCTATACAGGGATCTCAGCTCAGCTGTCCAAAAGATATATACACAGACAACAGCTTGGCGCTAAATGAAGATTTATTTAAGCTAAATATATAACAATTGAATAAATGAATAGCAAATGATAATTATATGACACAACATATAAATGGAATGAAATGAGAGGTAACACTTGTGTGAGTTATTTAGTTTGGCAATAGTGGGACAGAGTATGTTAAGCTATATATAAATTGGGAATGCAGGGATGCGCAAAACCATTCACCTAATGAAACCTAAATTAAAATCAGGATAATTAACTAAGCCTCCTGCTCGACCTCACTCTTCACCGCACAGCGGTTTACTCAAGTTATGGAAGTTCTTGGCCTACTTTTTAGCAGCGGGGATCAAAGGCGAAGTTCCTCTTTGGGCGCTGAACTGTTGCTTCGCAGCTCCCACACTTTCCAGCAGAATGAAGCCGGCTGTCCCACAGCAGTGTGGGAGCGGATGAGTCTGCGGTTTCCTGCAGTTGGCCCCAGACTTCGTTTCCCTTGCGCTGCAAAGAGTCTTTGGGTTTGGCACAAGAGCCACGGTGATGAGTGGCTGGCAGCCGCTGGTTCCAATGAATCTGGGGCGGCAGGTGCTGGTCTACTTCGTTATGATTACTCGCTTATAATAATAGTGAAAACATCGTTGGCCGTTCGATATTGTTGTCAAAGTTATTATTAATGAGCAAAAATGTTGAACACTGGAGATAAAAGAAAAGTGGATAAGCAAAATTTAAAAGTTTAAAATAACTTTGATCATGAGCACAAAAGAGTTACGCATGAACCAAACGTAACTGGTTAAAACATAAGATATGGCAAAAGCAAGTAGATAAAGTAAAAACGAAAGAACGTACGCAAAACATAAAAGCAAGAGACTAAAATGAAGAAGAGCGCAACAAGAGCAAGAATACAAAAAGTGGAAATTACAAGAGGACGGAAAATACAAGAAGCAAGAGCACCAACAAGAGGGCGAGCCACGCCAAGTGCACTTGTATTTATCTGGCCAAAGTGGGCGGATTTGATAAGGCGACCTCTCTTTAGTTGAAAAATAGTCTCATCATGGTATTTTGGAGGAAACTTAATGCTTTTCTTATACGAGGTCGTATACTCTGATATGTTACGCGCGATTGACACATACTCTTCCCATTATGGTCAAAATTAATTCTTAACATCCATCCTGTTGGCCCCATGTGCAGGGCTGTTGCCGCGGCCTGGGTTCGAGTCCAGCCTGTGGCCCTTTGCTGTGTGTCATCCACCATTCTCTCTCTCCCCCTTTCATGCTTGCCTGTCCTGTCCGTTGAAGGCAAAATGCCCAAAAGAGATCTAAAAAAAAGAAAAATAAATACAAATTAACATTAAATCAAAATACAATTATTATGCCGCGTATATGTATCTGAAAAAAATGCTAAAGTCCTATACATTAGGGATGTAATGATACCAGAAACTCACGATACGATATGATCACGATAAAGAGTCCACAATACGATATATATCACGATATTTATACAAGGGGAAAAAAAGAGAAAATTTATTGTTAAAAATAGCTATTTTATTCAAAAATAGTGCATGTACACTGTACAGCATGTTATTTTTAACTTGGAAGCGTATCATAAACAAATCAACATACAGTTGAACATGTGCTTTCATTTCCCCCCTATTACTGCTAGGCAGGCAGACATTAAAGTGCCATAACAAAGTCATGTCAATTAAAACTATAGTGACAGAATATGAAAATGGAAACATTCAGTATTTTTTAACCTACTCTGAACAAAAGTAGTGTAGTACTATTACTAGAAAGTCATCTGAATGACATCAAATTATGAGGATCTTAATATTCATCAAATATACAGAACTTAGAACAGTCAGACCCTGCAACAACAACAAAATTAACAAATTAGAAATAATGTAAACTCAATAACACACAATCCCTCACTCACAGATACACAGAGAGACACGGGGAGAGAGAGAGAGAGAGAGAGAGAGAGAGACAGAGAGAGAGAGAGAGAGAGAGAGAGAGAGAGAGATGTGTGTGTAAAAGAAAACCAAAATAGATAAAGCCCAGCCATTTCCCTGGAAGTCATAGAAAAACTCAAAAACACACATTCACTCAGTTTGTTCACGCCAGGTTGACAATCTTGACATCAAGGAGACCCTAACACTTTCTCAGAACAGGAGATGAGGAGAGGAAAGCTCTGGTCTTGTGCTTTCATGTGATATGCATGGCATTTCTGTGCGACCCTGCATTCGCGAGTAATCCATCCAAGAGTAATGTGTGTGCAAAGCTGTATGAAAGCTCTGTTATACATAATTTTAGTGTAACTTTATCATTGTTTTTCGCTGTGAAAACATTAGACTACCGACAACTTGGTCTTGTCGGAAAGCCACGATTCCGCTGTTCCATGTGATATGCGTGGCTTCTCGCTATGATGAACGGTCGCGGAGAAAATCCACAGAGAAGAACAGTCAATCTCCTTACTTTTATTCGCTGTTCCTCCGGTCACGCACGGGTCAGAGTCGGAGGCTGAGAGGGTGAGCTGCACGAGTCTGCTCTCACCTGCGTGCACAGTTGCATGCAAAGGATTATGGGGAATGTAGTCGCACAGTCATATTACCGGCATTCCCACGACGGTATTGAGAATTTATTTTATCGCGACACCGCGAAATTCGACATATCGTTACATGCCTATAAGACATATTAGTGAATATTGCACCCTGCATTTTACACTTAACCAAGCTAAACAATCATTCATTGTACTTACATTTGTTTGGTATGGGCATTGAAGGACCAAACGAGCCGCTTTATTTTGGGCTACATGTAACCTATTCAAATTACTTCCTGATGTACTGGACCAAATTACAGAACAATAGTCTAAGTGTGACAACACCAGTGCCTGCACCACTTGCTTCAATAAATGATTAGACATAAATTTTCTGCAGTATTTAATCACAGCCATACCTCTACCCATTCTTTGCACTATTTGATCTACTTGGTTGTTCCAAGACATTTGACTATCTACAGTAATTCCTAATAGTTTTACCTCGGTTACTTGTTCTATCTCTGTATCACCCATGGATATGTGAAGCTTAGGTGCTTCTCTTAATGAATGTTTTGAACCGAAAACTACACATTTGTTTTTTTCCCCTATTTAGAACCAGTTTATTTCTTATCATCAATTTTTCTGTTAACTCTAATTCCTCATTTAAAATTGCAGTCAATTCATCAGTTGTATGTGCTGATGTGTAAATTGTTGAGTCATCAGCATACATCGCAACAGTGGCATGATTCAAAATCAGAGGAAAATCATTAATAAATATTGAAAACAAAAGCAGCCCCAAAGAACTTCCTTGTGGCACCCCACAACTCACAGCTCTCAGCTCCATGTTAGATGAGGGGTTAACAGTTGAAATTGAAATTGAATTTTGCAACTTATAAATATTTTGTTTTACGGGGTTAAAGCAAAGTATCATTCAGATAGAAAACATGATTATGCACGTGTAAAAGTTTTGAACATAGGAAAGCAACCAACAAAAAGAAGAAAACAAATGTATAATCTCACTTCCAACAGACATCTCAATTTTGTCACACAGAAACATTTGGTAAGAGAGGGGAGGGCATGATCCCCCGGGGTGACAGGAAGGGACAGGATGTGGTGGATAAAAGAAGCATTGTCTTAAGATCCTAGCAGGGCTGTTAATCAAGGCGCGTTGCCTCAGGGCGGAGGAGGGGACCCTTTTATAAGTTAATGACTTAAAAAGCATTTGAAGCACCTCAAATGAACTCTTTACCCCCCCCCTTTTGGCACCCGGATGTCTGGAGGATGCATCCCTCCTGACCGGAGTAAGCTCGGGGGCAGGGCAATAAACATTTGACTCTCGCTTGTGGCCTTGTCATTGTCTATTTACTTGTAGTCCAGAATCTGGAGAGTTTTAGGAAGGCTGTAAGCTCCTACAAGGGATATACCAGTTTTAAGGTATAAAAGTTGATGGTTATCATACCGTGTAAATTTGCTTATCCACAATATTAAAAAAGATGCAACTGGATGGAAAATCTCCCCTTCATTTTTGTTATTTTCTAAGGGGAGACTCTTTACACAAACTTTGTATAAAAGTTGATGGTTATCATACCGTGTAAATGTGCTTATCCACGATATTAAAAAAGATGCAACTGGATGGAAAATCTCCCCTTCATTTTTGTTATTTTCTAAGGGGAGACTCTTTACACAAACTTTCATTCATTCATTCATTCATTCATCTTCTAACCACTTCATCCTCTTGAGGGTCGCGGGGGGGCTGGAGCCTATCCCAGCTGACATCGGGCGAGAGGCAGGGTACACCCTTGACAGGTCGCCAGACTATCGCAGGGCTGACACATAGAGACAAACAAACTACGGACAATTTAGAGTTACCAATTAACCTAGTCCCCAATCTGCATGTCTTTGGACTGTGGGAGGAAGCCGGAGTGCCTGGAGAGAACCCACGCTGACACGGGGAGAACATGCAAACTCCGCACAGAAGGGCTCCCACGCCCGGGATCGAACCGGCAACCCTCTTGCTGTGAGGCGAGAGTGCTAACCACCACATCACCATGCCGCCCTTTACACAAACTTCTATCAACAAAATGTTTTTTAAGTTCCAATTAGTTCCCTTCTATTTTTGGTCTTTTAGGGCTCATTCTGACTAATAATAATATATGCTGTAATACCAAGATACCATGATACCACAATATTGTCGACGACGGTCATCTTACAGTAAAAATCTCATACAGTTGCAACCCTATTAGTTTTATTCTCTTACCTTTTTAAAGCAATTGGTTTATTAGATGTTTTTTTTTTTTTTTGGAAGATCATTTTATAGTCTAAAAAGTTTTTTTAACTTGTATAATTTCATTTGTTTCCAGATATACTGGCCTTGTCCTAAGATGCTCAGAATGGCATTTTGTTAGAATACAAAAAAATAATCATTCCTTATTGTGCTTCCTTTATTTATCTAAGTCAATTAGTTTCCTAAACTCTGTTCAGTAAACAAACACAACTTTCCAGTTGAATGAAACAAACTTGGTTGCATTAAGCTACTGACACTTAGAAAGAACAAGTCAATTTAACATTTTTAAGTTGCAACAACTTTGCAAAATTAAGTGAATACAACTTAATTTTAAGTCAACTTGGCAATTTGATATAATGTAATCCAGAGTTCTGCATGGGTCCATTTATGAAAACCTGCACCGGCCCATATCCGTAAAGCTCAGCAGCAGAACCGACCTGTTACCCATCATTATGTCTTGTAATTCTCTTTTTATTGGTTTTTTTTTTTTTTTGTTTTTTGTTTTTTTAGTACAAACAATAATATCACTCAGGATACAAGATGTACCATACAAGTGAAAAAGCTCAAAACGACAAAAAAGATGAAACTGAAACAGACCCTACCAGTAAAAGTAAATAAAAAAAAAAATAGTAATAATTACAAGAATAAGTAAGTAAATAAAAAAAAAGAAAGAAGTCACAGGGTAAGCAGTATCATCATCAAAAATCGGCATACAATGTCATTACAAATCCCAATGCATATCACATTTTCCTTATGAAGCCTCACTATTCACATCACATCTCATTCACAAGTTGCATAAATCCACATGGTCAGACATAATCACAAAGAAAGAAAATACCACCCAGGCCATCCCAGGAAGGAAATAAGGCATCAAAAGAGCAAGAGAGAGAGCCTTAACTGTATTACCGTATAGTTGTTGTTTTCCAGAGCCTAAGCACTATCCTACAGCCAGTGATAAGAGCTAATCTACACCATAAAACTTGTTGGCCTGTCAAACCTGCCCCTTCTGGTATTATACCTAGTATGCAGAGTGTTGGGCTTTGTACCATTTCAGTACCAAGTACCTTGTTAAGGAAGAATATTATATTATACCATAAAGTCCTGGTCATTTGACAATTGTATAACATGTTTTTTAAATGTACCTTTGTCACTATCACATCTCCAACACAAATCAGATTCCCATAGCTTGAGTCTTGCCATCTTACATGGAGTCCAGTAGCTCCTATGAATAATACTATAAGTGATTAATCTCATCTGTATTTCTCTCGATGTTTTACACCAGGAACCCACAATTTCTTTGAATCTCTCATCAGTTATTTCTCTTTTTAAATCCCCTTCCCAGGCTCGTTTGACATCATTGAGTTTTGGTGGGAGAGATTGTCTCATAGTACTGTAAAATCTCGAAGCCCCATCCTTCACCTGTTGTCTGTTCTGTAACATTTCTTGTATACTAGTTTGATGTATTAAGGGAAGTTTTCTTTTCATGGACATTATACAACTTCTCAGTTGGAGATATTTCCAAAAGTCTTTCTTAGGAATTCTATATTTAATCATTATCTGTCGAAATGACATAAAATTATCATCCTTGAAAACATCATCAATAAAAATTATACCTGCCTCGACCCAAGTTCTCCAATAAAGCGTCTTCTTGCCCACTTTTAAGAGTTTGTTGTGCCAAAGAGGCGATTTTTTGGTAAAAGATGGTTTTTCCCCAGTAATTTGGTGTGATATTTTCCAAGTGTCCCTTGCAAACTCAAGCAATGGGTTCCTAAATGGTATTTCTCCTCCTGTCTGTGATATAAAAGCCCATACCGGAAGGGGTTCTGTAAGTTCCTTTTCAATTAAAACCCATCCTGGGACTTGATCTTCTGCCATATACAATTTAGACATCTGATTCAGAAAAAAGCATAGTGATACCAGTCAACTCTCGGTAGACTGAGACCCCCATCCTCATTAGCCACGCACAGTTTAATTCTATTAAAAAGAGGTCTTCTGCCTGCCCATAGAAATGAATTTATTGCCCTATTGAATCTTGATAGTAGTGGGGGAGGGAATCTCAAAGGTAAAAGACATGTGATATAGTTGATTTGTGGAACTATTATCATTTTTAAGATGTTTATTTTGCCTAATAAGGATAGTCCCAGCTTTGTCCAATTTTGTAAAGTACTCTCAATTTTCTGAATAAGGGGGAGGAGATTTTCCATCATTATATTATTCAAGGCTGGGGTAATCTTAATGCCTAGATAAACCAAGCCTGAAGGAAGCCAATTAAACTGCCAGTTTTTTTCTAATCACTAGTGGGCAAATCTTTGACAAAGGCATTGCCTCTGATTTCCCCCAATTTATCTTATAGCCTGAGATCAGAGAAAAGGAATCAATCACCGACAGTATATGAGGAACAGCTAATTCTGGATTTGATGATGATTACAACACATCATCCGCGTATAATAGCAGTTTATGTTCTGTTTTTCCAGCGTGAATTCTCCTAATATTTGTGTTGCATCTAATGGCAGACGCTAAAGGTTCTAATACTAACGCAAAAAATCTTTGGGCTAAGGGGGCACCCTTGCCTCGTGCCTCTATGCAGGTCAAAGCTTTTAGACATCTTTCTATTTGTTAGTACTGAGGCTTTTGAATTGCTATACAGCGGTCTTACCCAATTTATAAATGAAGACCCTAATCCAAACCTTTGTAACATCTTAAATAAATACCTCCACTCTACTCTAGCGACATAGGTTCGATGTTATTCCTTGTATGCCAAATTAAATGTAATAACCTGCGAACATTGTCTGCAGAAGACCTCCCCCTGATAAAACCCACCTGGTCCGGGTGAATAAGACTGGGCAAGTGTTTCTCCAGTCTTAAAGCTAGAACCTTAGACAATATTTTGGCATCTACATTAATAAGTGAGACCGGTCGATAGCTTCCGCATTGCTGGGGGTTCTTGCCTTTTTTATGTATGAGTGTGATCACAGCGGATTGCATGCTCTCTGGCATATGGCCTTTTTTAAGTGCATCCTGAAAAACTGTGCGTAGCTTTGGTGCCAAGATGTCAGAAAATGCTTTATAAAAATCTGTGGGGAAGCCATCCCCCCAGGGGACTTCCCAGAATTCAGATCTTTTTATAGCTTGCTGGATTTCTTCTAATGTACTATCTCCCCCAATTTCTTTTTGTATTTGTTCTGATAGGGATGGCAAGTGTACCACTGACAAAAAAATGTCTATATCCTCCTCTGTTTTGGTGAACTGTGATGTATACAACAATTATTAAAATGTCCTAAATGTCTCCCCACTATCTGTGGTTAAGACCCCGTCATCCTTTAACACAGATGTTATTAGTGTTTGATTGAATTGTTGTTTTGCTCGTTGAGCCAGAAACCTGCCAGCTGTTTCCCCTTGTTCGTAGTACCTCTGTCTACACCTTCTTCCAGAACATCTATTGCTAGTTGAGATTTCTGTGTTGTTCTTGTGGTAGGGATATTTGATTTATCAAGTACCAGGTTTCTCACCTGGATAAAATCCCCCCCAAGTGTCACAGGTATTCCCAATCTGTTTCACAGTATTGCAAATGTCAACAAAAAAATCTGGAGAGTCAGTATTTGGGGCATATATATTAATAAGAGAACATCTAATGCCACCAAAACTTGTGTCTAATGCAACCCATCTGCCATCCCCACCAGAAAGTTGCTTATGGATAACAATGTTAAGGTTCTTACGGATTAGTATGCATACTCCCCTCTGTTTGGAGGAGTAGGCACTGAAAAATATTTTACCAACCCAGTCTCTCTGGAGTTTTGTGGATTCCTCGTTATTTAAATGAGTTTCCTGCAAGAAACAAAGATCTACCTTTTTTTGTTTCAGTACAGAAGAAGTTTTTTCCTCTTAATAGCTAAATTTGCCCCTTTAATATTTCCCTCCTCCTCTCCCCTGTTCCTATTTTAGCTCCATCCCTGCATGTAGTTTTAGTGGAGAACTATAGTAGTCCTTCCCCATGCCTTACTTGGACATAGCCTACTGATATAAGGTTCATAGTCCATCCGAAACCCTGCGAGTTATAGCCAGATATATCTGGCAAATAAATTCCAAACCTATGATTCATTCTCATAAAATGTTAGAATCTTCCCTTCTTTTACATAGCAGCTCCCAACATTGAGTCCTGTACGCAATTTATGCAAATCTTTCAGTCTTTCACAGCCCTCACTATCAAAAAATAAAAAAAAATCAAATAAAGTCAGATGCTGCAGGAAATCACTTATAATCCCCATAGTCCTGTAAATTAACTTAAAATATGACTCAATTTGTCTGTTCAAAGATGACACAAGTATAGATCACAAGTTCAGATGGTTTGTCCTGGTTTTTCAACCGTTATCGCACCTTGCAGCATCCCAGTAAAGAAAGACAATAAATAAATAAATAAATAAAAGTAAATAAATATCCAATCTCCTCGAGTGCAGTGAGGGGACTGCAATGTTTGTAAACACCGTCTTCCATCATACCGGCTGACTCAATGAGGAGGAAAAAAAAACAACTGCTGGATGATTTTAAAAAAAAAAGAGAGAGAGAGAAGGAGAAAAAAATAAAAATAAAATAAAAATATGTATATATATGTATTTGTATATGTCCAAGGTAAATTCGGATTTAGCTCACCAAATCAGGGTTGTAAGACGGCTTGTCTAGTAGGTCACTTCGTCCACTTTGTTTTATCAGCCTCTTGATGACAGAAAAACTCCAGCATCCTCAGGTGAAGTGAAAGCGTGTCTGATGTTGTCGGCAACAACTCTCAGCATGGCTGGGTACACCATAGTGTACCGCAGCCCCTTTTTCTGCAGCTTCTTTTTCACTCCATCAAACTTCTTGCGTTTGTGGATAACGTCCTGAGGCAAATCCTGGAAAAAGGAGACTGGTTTACCCTTCCACGTTGCTCGTCCTTTCTCTCTCGCCACACGTAGAACAGCCTCCCTGGCTGTGAATCTCAGGAAACGTACCAGAATGTGCTGGTCTCTGCCTCCTCGTTGGCCAGTTCTGTGGGAGCGCTTGATTTCAAAGTCCTGTGTCAGCTCGACATCCAGTGTTTCAGAGATGAGTTTCTGTACAAACCCCTGTATATCATGTCCTTCAGTGCCTTTCTCTATCCCCATGATGCGAACATTATTACGCCGCCCGGCATCCTCCAGGTAGATAACTCTCTCCTGCAGCTGTGTGACGGTTCTCATCGCTGTGTTCACCGCTGTTTCTCTGACCCCATCTTTATCCTCCAGCGCCGAAATCCGTGTTTCGGCCTCAGTCACCCGGTGTCCAAGCGTCTCCACTGTAGTTTGGACTGCATCCATGCCTGCTTTCAGCCCGCTCATGTCCGATGCAGTGGTTTAGAGCAAAGTTTTAATGCTAGCTAGTTCAGCTGCGGTGTCTATCTGCGGAGGCGCCATGTTGTCGTCTACGTCTTCTGCGGCCGGTTGGCTAATTTGGCCTCTCAGACCGTACTGTGTGATGGATTTTTGGACTCCCTGCATATTTCTTCCCTTCTTGTTCTAATATGTAGTTATTTTATCTATCTTAGATATCTCCAAAATCGTTATAGGAGCCCCACGGAGTGTCGCACTACCATCTTGGGTGCTCGCCTCACCGGAAGTCACCCATCATTATGTCTAAGTCAAAGCTGCATCCGTTGACAAAAATCCTGCTATCGGACAGTCACTCACATTAAGCTGGGTTCTCAGTTTTCTAAATCCAGCGAAGGAGATGTCTCTTTCACTGGCTGCGCTCGATGATGGGATGGTAAAAAAAACCATTCAATCACTGCCAGATTAGGAAACATTTTAGCATGCCTCTTTCAATACCTTTTTTTCTGACATTTTAATTATATTTTTTGACATTTTATTAACATTTTTTGACATTTTATTACATTTTTTCAGAAATGTTCATAACATTTTTCAGACATTTTAATAATATTTTACAGCATCATCTGATTGGTCAGAATCTGAGAGTGAGGTTTACTGGACTAGTGCTTTAGCACTACTGTATGATTGAAGATGGAAAGTGTGTCAAGTGTAGATGAAAGGTTGAATGCCAGAGAGGAAGTGATGTCTAAAAAAAAAAAAAAAAAAATCATGTCAGCCATCTGGGGATATTTTGGATACAGGTTAGATGATGTGGCACAAGCACAGGTCTGAGTCAAGAATTGAGAACACTTTAACATCTGTTAGTGGGGCGGCATAGCTATAAAATCGTTCATTTTTGTGATAAAAGCACCAAATTTGGCAAATGTGTTGACAAATATATTTAGAACAAATCTGGATATTGGGACATCAGAAACTCGCCCACTGGTGGCCAGAGCAGGCAATTGAATCCTACCTGCCCATGGACCCGTCCCATTAATTGGATCCACTCCAAAATGTGATGGCTTCTAAACTGGACCATGCTACATGCCTCCACCAAGTTTTGTGAAAATCGGTTGGACAGTTTTCACGTAATCCTCATCCAAAAAATGAACGGAAGTGAATGGGCAGCCACGTGTGGGTGGCCCGTGCAAACGCCCCCTGACTTGGATCAACACCAAAATTTAATGTATTCTAAGTTGGCACGTGTTACATCCCTCCACTGAATTTTGTGAAAATTTTGTATAATTCTGCTAACAAACTAATAAATTGGGTGGCATAGCTAAAAAATTGTTCATTTTTTGCAATAAAAGCGCCATATTTGGTACATTTATAGCTTAATGTACTGGAATACAACACTTTGGTCCCCCCCCCCAAGCTGCTGTTACCATGTTTTCAGCATCACAAATATAATTTAGAGACCAGGCCATGAAATTGGTAGTGGATTATTTTTCTACAAATACCCAGCATTGATATCTCTATGCAGTTTCTTCACTTACACTGCTCTGTGCTCTCTAATGTTCAGATATCGTGAATTAATTGAACTAAATCTGTTTTCAAAATGGACATGAGAAAAAGTTTAAAATCTACAGAGGATAATATGCATTCACCTTGAAGATTAAAAGAAAAGGAGTATTAAGGTAGATGGGAAATTATAGAGCAAAATAGCCTGATCAACTTTCTCATTCCTGTTATTGAACTTTAGACTTTGGCCAGGGTCAGCTCTCACATTCTCCTTCACAGAAGCAGAGGCCTGTGCACTGAAGAGCAGCCTTCTTACACTAGCAGCGTTTTCTGCAACCACTTTTGCAGCCACAAGAGATCACCTCCACCAGGATTTTGATGCTTGTGGTAACGTTGTCCAGTGGGGCTCATATAATCCTTCTGTCAGCTCTATTATTAAAGTTCCACATTGCTGCAGATGGCTGTACTAGTTAAATATCATATGTTCAAACTGTTACAATGTAACTGTTAAGTATGTTCACTGAAATCTCACCATTGTGTTGGATGTCTTTAATTTACTACTGTCCTACATTAGAATGAAACATATTTTTCACTTTAACTGGTCTCTAAATTATATTTGTGGTGCTGAAAACATGGTAACAGCAGCTTGGGGGGGGTGACAAAAGTGTTCTATTCTGGTATATTAAGCTATGAATGTACCAAATTTGGCGCTTTTGTCTCAAAAATGAACAATTTTTTAGCTATGCCACCCAATTTATTAGTTTGTTAGCAGAATTATACAAAAACTGCCTGACCGATTTTCACAAAATTCGGTGGAGGGATGTAACACGTGCCAACTTAAAATACATTAAATTTTGGTGTTGATCCAAGTCAGGGGGCGTTTGCACGGGCCACCCACACGTGGCTGCCCATTCACTTCCGTTCATTTTTTGGATGAGGATTATGTGAAAACTGTCCAACCGATTTTCACAAAACTTGGTGGAGGCATGTAGCATGGTCCAGTTTAGAAGCCATCACATTTTGGAGTGGATCCAATTAATGGGACGGGTCCATGGGCAGGTAGGATTCAATTGCCTGCTCTGGCCACCAGTGGGCGAGTTTCTGATGTCCCAATATCCAGATTTGTTCTAAATATATTTGTCAACACATCTGCCAGATTTGGTGCTTTTATCACAAAATTGCAAGATTCTGGGGATGTCGGTGGCTTAGTGGTAGAGCAGGCGCCCCATGTACAAGGCTGTTGCCACAGCGGCCCAGGTTCGACTCCAGCCTGTGGCCCTTTGCTGCATGTCACTCCCTCTCTCTCTCTCCCCCTTTCACATTTGTCTGTCCTATCCATTAAAGGCTAAAAATGCCCAAAAAAAATCTTAAAAAAAACAAAAAAAAGATTTTGGAAAAATATTGAGCTATGCCACCCCACTATGTTTAGTTACCGCAAGTAATATTGTTGTCTGATATTCAGGAGTGTTATTATCTGTTCCACTCCTGATTTCCTGATATCCTGCAGCCCACTTAAACAACAAACTTCCCTCTCCTCTCTTTCTCCAGAGCATGCCTGGCCTCTCGTGACCCATACTGCATCTGGCTGCGGGCCGGGAGTTGTGCCAACATGGCACCAGGTTTCAAGTACGTGTCACTTCCTCTTTTCCTCCCTCTCTGTCACTTTGGTTTTTTCCTCTCTTTCTTCTCTAAGCCATCATCAATCCGACAGCTAATAAAGCTGTGACATCTCAACTCATATATCTGCTGCTGCGAGCAGTGGCTCGTATATGTGAGAGATGTAAATCCATGATGCCTTTCATCCTTGCAGCCAAAGTAAAAGGATGGATGAGGAAACATAATGGGAACAAATGTTAAAATGGATGTCAGCAAGAATGTACTGCATGCACTCTGTTGGTATAAATCTCTTGGTGTAAAACTTTGTTGGAAAGGACTCAGTTTGTTCTCTGAGTTTGTGTTGGAAGCATCACAAACACTTGTTCAGTAACTGTCACCTTAATCTCTTTGCGAGCTTTAAAGTTCGCTTTTCCACATTTGCTGACAGTATAATATACACTGATGGCCGCTTTGTTAGCTCCGCCATGACAAGTCATTTTGACATGACAGTGTCACACAGCAGCTGCCCATTCCAACTCTTTATGATCAGATCTTGTGACTGTAGCACATTGATCTCTGTGACATCCTGCTGGAAGATACCATTAGAAGATGTGTAGATTGTGGCCATAAAGAATGCATATGGTCAGCAACAACACTAGGTCTGGCTTGTACACCACTCTCAGCAGGTATTAAAGGGCCTAATGTTTGCCAGGAAAATCCCCCTCACTATCAAACCATCAGCAGCAGTCTGAGTTTTTGATACAAGGCAGGATGGATCCATGGATTCATGTTTACACTTGTAAATGCTCTGCATCATGCCTAACAACGCCCCTTAGCCACTCAGAAGCACCATTAACCACAGCTTCTAGTGGCTAATTTGCTCAACACAGACCAGAAGATGTGTCAGAGCAGAAGAGGTTTTTCTGATTCAGTCTTGATGAGCTCCACAGCCTTGTTATAATGTTTGGTCATTTGATGTGTCTGTCAGCTTCCTGTCAGCTTGTACCAGATCTACCTTATTAATGCAGCATTTTAACCAGCACAAATGCCGCTCACTGGATGGTTATTTTTATGCCTCTGCGCCGGCAGTAGCTGTGGCCAGAGACATTATGTTTGTCGGTTGTCTGTCTGTCCATATGTCCCTACGTCCATTCTCATGAACACGATATCTCAAGATTTCGTCGAGGGAAGTTTTTTAAATTTGACACAAATATCCTCTTGGACTTAACAATGAAATTATTCAATTTTGGTGAATAAAGGTCAAGGTTACTGTGACCTTACGTCAGTCTCATTTTTGTGAACGTGATATCTCAAGAACGCCTTGAGGGAATTTTTCAAATGTGGCAAAAACGTCCACTTTGACTGGACAATGAACAGATTAGAATTTGATGGTCAAGGGTCAAGGTGACCCTGTCTGTCTCATTCTCGTGAATGTGATATCTTAAGAAAACCTTATGAGAATTTCTACAAATTTGGCACAAACATCATCTTAAACACAATGAGGTGGTTAGAATTTGGTAGTCATAGGTCAAAGGTCACTGTGATCTTGAGTCCATCTCATTCTTGTAAACGTGATATCTTAACTTGAGAGAGTTCCCTCAAAACTGGTACAAATGTCCAGTTGGACTGATTAGAGGTAAGTGGTCATAGGTCAAAGGTCACTATGACCTCACAAAACATGTTTTTGGCAAGAAATTATTTACATTTTTTGACAACATTGCACAGAAATGTCTAATAGGTTAAAATGATGAAGTGATGGTATTTAAATCCGAAAGGTCCAAGGTCAGCTTCACTGTGACATCATAATGCTCTGTAAACACCATATGAAAACCAGCCATTACTCAACATCAGAACTCAGGAACAGAAGAGGAGACATTTGGTCAGATACTGAATCTGCTATGTAAAGATATAGGGGAGTAATAGCGTCCTGAGCAAAGGATGAAGTCGCCCTTTTTGTGTGTTGTAATACGAGTTTCTCTGTAGTTTGTTGTGTTAAGCCAGTCCGTTTCTCCTGCCTGCTTCTCCAAACTGGGGGCATGCTGACCACCATCAACTGTAGGTAATACACTAACTAGGGATAATTACCTCATTTAACTCCACTTCCAAAAATCCAAACTAAACTAAACTAGAAACTTGATCAGCTTGTTGGAAAATAAATCCCACTAGATAGTTACACATCCTCTGACTGTGGATGAAGAAAAAAACAAGAATGACATGAAGTGAACAAATAATCAAAGCTTTTCTTTCCATCCAGAAACACTTAAATGTTCTCATCAGTTTAGAGATCCAAAGCTGCAGTGTACTCACTTAGTCTGCAGTAAAAAGATCAAGGGGAGATTGTTTAATCGGGAACACTCAAAGGAAATGGCTCATGTTGTCCTTCGCTGTTCTATAAATAATTGGATTGATATTTAAAGCAATATGTTAACTCTCCTCAACAAAGCAAACAGGAAGTGTCCTGGTGTTTACATGCTCATCAGATCAGATGAAGTTTAGATGATCATCAGGGGAAAGTTTCCACATGAGGCATTTCAGAGTTCACACTCTGGTAGACAGCTGGCGCGCCGGGCATTTATGCATGGCTGATTCCTGATCATTGATCTGCTGATCACACAGCCACCATCCCCACAGTGTCACTGCAGGTAACACACTTTGTTTGAGCTGGGACGACAGATGCCTCAGCACTGAACAGCATCAGTGTCTCTGAAAGACACATGTTCAAGGACAAGAGGTCATCCTGCTGCTCATTACTAAACTTTAATGTCTGATCAGAAGAGTTTGTGAGACAAACACTGAGTGAGGCGTTTAGATAAGTTGGTTTTCAGAGTTGTGTGAACGCAGCAACAGACAGATACTGAACAAGAAATGTCATCATGCAGCTGCTCTAGTGACTCCATGACGTGGTTAGTCATCTCTGTTGCAGCTCTGGACAGAAAAACAACTCTTTTTCTGTGAGTGGCTGTCAACATGCAGGAGTTTTAAGTGATGATATTTACAGATGAGGAGGCTGCAAACACTCCACAGTTCTCCCAGGATTAAAACAACTCCACCCCCGAAAAGATGAATATGAAAATAATATTGTTTAGATTTATTTTGGCTGAGGGGCAGGGGAGCAGAGGAACGGCAGAATAAGTGGCGGTTCGGCCGCAGATCGATTGTCATGAAGTCTTGTGGAGTGGGCGCGAGCTACCTGACACTTTGGAGTTATTGATTGGAAGGTGGCGCCACAGTGTGTGTGTGTGTGCTGCTAAAACCTCATCTTGTCTCAGCATATTGATGGAGTCAAGCACAGAAACACCTGGGGTTTCATCTTCAGGCTTT
This sequence comes from Epinephelus lanceolatus, assembly GCF_041903045.1. Classification (NCBI taxonomy): domain Eukaryota; kingdom Metazoa; phylum Chordata; class Actinopteri; order Perciformes; family Serranidae; genus Epinephelus; species Epinephelus lanceolatus. The sequence goes on from NC_135749.1 coordinate 40,714,032, forward strand.
GACTTTCGTGTCTTGAATTTAGAGTCAAACTAAAAGCATCGAAAGGAGTTACTCCGCACGTTTTGGTCCATTAACAACAAACATGTCTACACTTTATATCAGGGGAGACTTATTTCTAAAAGCACCATATTAATGTACAAAATTAAGGATTTGTGAAACAGGAAAAACAAAAGAAAGCCATCAGATCTATGGCATCTGGATTCTCTCCAATTGCTTTTTCTTTTTTTGGTACAAATCATCAGTGGAGCTGATCCTGCCTCAATCACAACTCTGACTGTACTTTGGGCTTTGTTTGTTGTTACTATAGTAGGGCTGTACTCAGTCAAAGAAAATTTTGGTCATTTGAATTTCTACCTTAACCAATCGATTGGTTGATGGGGAAAAAGTTCTGCATGTTATCTAAATCAGCCACAGTGGAACGAAGCCTGTGGGGCTCGCCCGGTGAGACTAGTGAATGTCAAGCTAATTGCTAGCTGTCCGTGCTGCAGTGTGCGTCCCTCCCATGTTGTTTGTTTGCTGTGAGATGTTCAGAGGGAATGTAGGTGTCAATCTTATGTTTTGATGCTTTAAGGAGGAGATAAGAGCGGCCTCTTCCAATAGGAAAAAGGCTCTCATTTTTCTTGAAATCTGATTGGCTCAGCCGCAGTCATCAGTCATTACTCATGGCAGATCAGGCTAGTTTGACTGTTAGACAGAAAACATGGAAAAGTCGGTTAAAAAAAGAAAGGGTGGCGTGGAAAAAACTCGAATAAAAAAACTTAAATCTTTACAAGTAGAGGCAGCAAAGTGCTCCAAAATAACCGACCTGTTGGGCCACGGCGTTGGTTGAGGCTGCTGGTGTTGCTAACGACGGAGATGGAACTGGAGCCGACAGTGCCATTATAGCAGGTATATTAACGTTAGCTAATGTTCATGAGTGTGTAATGTGCAAGTTTGGCTTTGGCAAATTGCGTATTTCTTCTAGGTGTCCGGTTCAAGAGGCCAACTAGCCTACTAGGTATTGCATTAAGTCATTATAGTTTAAACTTGTACTAAAAGAAAATATGTGCTTGCTTTTTCCCAGTGGATGCACGCAATTAACGTTAAGGTGTGCTCCCAGTCCCAACGACAATGAAGCTGAGGGACAGACTAACCCCAGTCGTGATGAGGAGGAGGATGAGACCAGAAATATGACAGGTGCAATGTGAAGGCATAGCCTACTATGCATTACATTTTAGCCAGAGGAAAACCTTTTTAGTAGTACGAAGTGGTATTTTTTTGTTGTAGTAATAAGTTGACTAAAAGTTGACTATAGGGCCTATTGCCCAATTTATACCTCCTTAGTTCATCGCTGTGAGCCATGGAGATATAAACTGGGGTTATGTAACACAAGAGCAGGGCTGGGCAGGACAGGGCAGACAATTATATTGTGCATAAAATTAGATGCATTAGGATATACTCATATGCTCGTATTTTAAGTTAAATAATAAGCCCATAGCCATTTATGCAGTTGATTTTGAGGACAGAGTTTGTGTAGTGTGTACAAGCATATAGAGGATTATAGGTAGAAACGTGTGGGCCGGTGCGCCTGAATGTTCCGGGCAGAATTTGTGTCCCAGTCCGCCCCTGGTCTCGTCTCTTATACAACAGATGTGAACATGTAAAGATACGTTATTTGCACTTAATTATACATTCATACTTTTGTTTTTGTGCAATCTTGTAATTCTGCATGTGACCACCACTAGAGTAAATCTAAAAAAAAAATCAGATATGAGGATTTGGAAGCTCATTTTTCCACTCTTTTCCATTCTTATGTGTTGCGTGTTTTTGGGAGCAAACACCAAGACACATTCGTTGTATGCTTGCATTGGCTAATAAAACAGATTCTGATTGAATATATGTCACACTGACATAAAATCCCCAAACCAAGAATCATAAAGATACAAAAAATCTCCAGGGTTGTGTAAATAGTAACCTATGCGTGAATGAGAACGGCTTGGTCTTATCAACCCTAACCGTAACCCAAGCACTTTAGACCTTCCTCCAAGCCTGTAGTAATGTACTAGATTGGTCAGTAGTATTGCATTCTCTAAGGATGACTGATTTTAGTAACTGTTTACAGTAAAAAAAGAAAATCACTTTATACACTGGGCCTTCCAAGTGCTCTCTGAAACTACACCTGGCATGACTTGTGTCCAAAAAATGAAAAAAATCAAAACTTTGTCGTAGAGCTAAACCAAATCATTGGAAAGGTTTCAATCTGTAGAGTAACATATGTCAGTATGAAGATTCTACATGGCTCCTGCTTTCAGCCATTGACCTTTGAACCTTGACCTCGATGCATGTTTGAGGGCTTATAACTCAGCAACTAAAGGGGGTACAGACATGGGACCAACTGTTATAGAGAGCTCTTGACCTCAGCTATCATGTGAGTGTAGTCAACAACTGGGGGTGCTGTCAGATATGGGTAAAATATGGTTAAAATTAATTTTCACCCACTTAAAAATTAGATATTTAAAATCTGATTACACAAATGTGTTTACCATCCCCTTAAAGTCCACAGTGTACTCTCAATTCAGTATTTACAACTTCCAAATCAGAAGAAAAAATTCCCTGGGACCGCGCCATGCAGCTTGATACATATGAGCAACACAGTTGTAGTTCTTCTGATTTGCAAAGTTGGGTTCTAAATAGGGTTGTAAATAGATATATCTACTGAATATATCAAATATCTAGTAAAGCCGAACTAGTAATTACACTGCACCTAGATGAACTATGTTAAGAAAAAGTAAGGATGTTGTTTAATTTCAGATATTTTAGTTAGTACTCTAGAAATGGCGTTTTTTGGGATGGTAGTTCTTCCGGCTTGTAGAGTTGTAAAATAGGGTCATAAAAAGGTATATCTAATAAATATATCAAATATCTAGTACAGCCGCACTAGGCCATCAGCGGCTAACACCATGGAGTGTGAGGTGAGCCCTCATGTTTGTAGTATTATTTTTCATATGACATTGGTTGCAAATCACATGTGAAATATTCAAGTCGTCCTTTCCTTCCATATTAGAAGATCCAAAAAGTCCAGACATTTTAATTTAAACGTATACAGCACGTCTGATTTCTTTCTCCGGTGCCTCCATCTTTGTTTTGATAAACTTTCTGCCAAATGCTGCTGACTGACACCGCTGTTCCTCAGTTTAATGGGACATTAACTGTACATTTATGTGTAAACACATACAAAATTCCTGTTACTGTAGCAACGTTAGAGCCAGCACTGTTTTGGTCATTGTCCGCCATTACACTAAATGTCACCTCATGTGTGACGCTGTACAGAGAAAGTAACAGTGCACACTCTGACATCACAGGCTGAAAACTCAGTTTTCCCAGTTAACAATGAAAATGAAGTTTCTGATAATCTTCAACCTGCATGGAGTTTTACAAAAACTTACATTTTCCATGACCGCTAACATAGTTTGCATGTGGATGAAAGGATAAAACAAATAGAAAGAGCTACGTTTTCAAAAATACCCATGTACATGTGGACTAGGACTAAAAAGTTCACATTTTGAAGAATAGAATAGAATAGAAAGAACTATAGTTATCCCGAAGGGAAAATCAGCTGAATTCAGATACATGGTTTTTAATAAGACATTGGATCAGTGAGTGATGACAGTTCCAGGGTAGATGTTTAATTTTGAGAGCTTACAAGGCAAACAATTATTATCTTAGTATTTCGAAAGTTCCTGAAAATCTGCCTCTTTCTCTTCTATTACTTCTTCTTGCTTTCTTGCTTCTTGTTTGATTGACTTCTGGTCAAAAGACAGAGTAATGGAGGAGCAGAGGGTGAGTTTGAAACCCAGCTGTCCTGGTCCAGCTGTTGAAAAAGGAAGCAAGGTTACACACAGGAAACAGCAATATCTACTGTACTTATAAGAAACACAACTGACTTTTTAATAGAATCACAGTGGCATGCAGCCGCAACAGAAATGAGACGCTGCAGGGTGATTAAGAACGAGCCGGCGGAGATGAAAAGGGACGAGGAGGGAAACAGAGAGGGAGGCGAAGATGTGATGCAAGAGGTGGAAAGGGAAGAGTGACGAGTGAGAGACGGAGCTCAGATACTGATATCAGTGTCAGACAGTCAAAAGAAAAGTAGGTAAAAGGAGATGTACAGAGGCAAACAGATAAACACAGACAACAGGTGTAGAGTTATACTTTTATTTAGTCTTGGTCCCTTCATTGGATTCACAGACTTAAAAGCCGGCAGATTTACCTCTCCATCATCTGTTGTCTCTGCATTCCTCTCTCTTCTCTGATAATCAAAATGTCAGTGCTGTCTCCCACAAAATACAGTTGTTAACTGTAATTTGCTTTTACAAATTGGTGTTAGAGGAAACTGCTGCTCCCCAGCAGTCACAAAGAGCAGGCTGAGCACTTTGACTACTAAAACGCTTTGATGGACACCGACACAGACATGTATGTATGTACAGTGCCCTCCAAAAGTATTGGAACAGTGAGGCCAATTCCTTTATTTTTGTTGTAGACTGAAAATATTTGGGTTTGACATCAAAAGATGAATATGGGACAAGAGATCAACATTTCAGCTTTCATTTCCAGGTATTTACATCTGGATCTGATACACAACTTAGAAGATAGCACCTTTTGTTTGAACCCACCCATTTTTCATGAGAGCAAAAGTATTGGAACATGTGACTGACAGGTGTGTTTTGTTGCCCAGGTGTCTCCCATTTACATTGATTATTCAAACAATAAATAGCACTGAATGTCTGAGCTCAGTTTCAGATTGGGTACGATAGGTTTTGCCTGTGCAGACTGCATTTAGAGGTGGAACCAACATGAAAACCAGAGAGCTGTCTATGGGTGAAAAAGAAGCAATTGTGAATCTGAGAGAAGATGGACAATCAATCAGAGCCATTGCACAAACATTGGCCATAGCCAGTATAACCATTTGGAATGTCCTGAAGAAGAAAGAAACCACTGGTGTACTAAGCAACAGACGTCGAACAGGTAGACCAAGGAAAACATCAGCAGTTGATGACAGAAACATTGTGAGAGCTGTAAAGAAAGACCCTAAAACAACTGTTAGTGACATCAGCAACAACCTCCAGAGGGCAGGAGTGAAGGTATCACAATCTACTGTTCGCAGAAGACTTCATGAACAAAAGTACAGAGGCTACACCAGAAGATGCAAACCACTCATTAGCAAGAAGAATAGGAAGGCCAGGCTGGAATTTGCCAAAAGGTACAGAGATGAGCCTCAAAAATTCTGGGAAAAAGTTTTATGGACTGATGAGACAAAGATTAACTTTTTCCAAAGTGATGGAAAGGCGAAAGTTTGGAGAAAGAAAGGATCTGCTCATGATCCCAAACATACAAGCTCATCTGTGAAACACGGTGGAGGTAATGTCATGGCTTGGGCTTGCATGGCTTCTTCTGGGACAGGCTCTTTCATCTTCATTGACGATGTAACACATGATGGCAGCAGCAAAATGAACTCAGAAGTCTACAGAAACATTTTGTCTGCTAATTTAAAGAAAGATGCAACCAAACTGATTGGGAGATCCTTCATCATGCAGCAAGATAACGACCCAAAACACATTGCCAAAACAACAAAGGAGTTCATCAGGGGCAAGAAGTGGAAGGTTTTAGACTGGCCAAGTCAGTCTCCAGACTTAAACCCAATAGAGCATGCATTTTACCTGCTGAAGAGGAGACTGAAGGGAGTAACCCCCCAAAACAAACAACAGCTGAAAGAGGCTGCGGTGAAAGCCTGGAAAAGCATCACAAAAGAAGAATGCAAAAGTTTGGTGATGTCAATGGGTCACAGGCTTGATGCAGTTATTGAAAGCAAAGGATTTGCAACTATATTAAGTCTCATTCACTTTAATCTGTTTTAAGTTTATATGTTCCAATACTTTTGCTCACCTAAAAATTTTGTGTTCCATTACAAATAATGCTATCTTCTAAGTTGTGTATCAGATCCAGATGTAAATACCTGGAAATAAAAGCTGAAATGTTGATCTCTTGTCCCATATTCATCTTTTGATGTCAAACCCAAATGTTTTCAGTCTACAACAAAAGTAAACGAATTGGCCTCACTGTTCCAATACTTTTGGAGGGCACTGTATGTGTGTATACAAAGTTTGGTGAATTTTCACCCATGGGAAGTATGATTTCCTCGGAAGAAGAAAGAAGAAGAATACCTAGGATTACAATAGTGTCCTGGCAGCTTAGCTGCCCGGACCCTAATAAAATTAACTTGACCTTTAAGGGGGGATGGGGAAACACTGATATGCAAGGTAGCCTGGTTGCCCCTGTTGTTGATGTTGTTGGATGCCATGTCAACTTCAGCCTGTTACATGCATTGTGTCTTTTCAAAATACATTTAATTTTTCACAGGAAATGTATTGTTTGCATACAGCCGCTGTCAAGATAAATGCAGTACGTCAGAACAATACCATGAATTGATGTTTTTTTTCCTTCAACAACAAACGCATATGGTTACATTTAGCCAACACACACACACACACACACAAAGTTGGGTTGGGGCAACAAAAGCACGTGGTTGGGTTTTGGAAAAAAGAACAGGGTTTGGTTTTACAATCATATGGGAGGTGAACACTGGCCTCCTGGATGAAAGTCAGTGATTGTTGAACCCATCTGCCACCCCTCCCTTAAGGCCTTTGCACACTGAGTCAGTTTTTTTCGGATGCGTTCTTTTAATCCGTCATCCGAAAAAAAAAAGAAGTAACACACAGAAACCTGCATTTTATTGTGCCAGAATTCGCAACATGTGACAAAATTTGGCACCACAGCTGCGGAGCTGTCTACCCTCTCAGTCTCCACATCCTCCTCCTCCTCTTTATCATCATCCACCTGAATATTACTATCTGACCTGTTGAAGTGAGCTATCTTACTTTTGAAATGATTCTGTTCCTCTGTCTTGTCGTGGCTGTGTCCCGCCGCCACATTGTCTTCACTGTCTCTTGGTCAAACGTCTCTCAAGGCTCTGACGGATACGAAAAATGCAGAAAAATGAACCTGTTCCGAAAAGTTTAATGAAGGATGAAAGTTTCGGACTCAGTGTGCAAACATGATTGACACAGTGTGAGGGGGTGTATTTATTTTTAGGCATGCGACAATTTCGGATGAAAAAAAAGAAAAAAAAAAGGCCTTTACTCAGACTTTTGGCCTTCTTAACTTATGTTGTAGTCCTGCTGCATTTTTCCCTGACACTGTCAGACACCGTTACAAATTGACAGCGCCTGGCGCGCATATCACGCCAATGTGAAAGGACAGCTCACTGCCCAAGTGCCGATATTTGATGTCTTCAGAACGAGGCAGGCAAGCTAGTTAGTGTCATGGAGAAAATGGTCCAAATGAAATATGAGCTAGGAACATTGCAGATAGCAAAGTTACTCTTCTAAATTAAAATATCACACTGAAATGATTCAATGATATAAATTAAATGACACTTTTCAGTTTGATCCAGAGAAATGAGATAAATAAAGCTGACTTCTCCAATCACAAATTCAGCAGAATAAGATGATGTCACAGGCAAACTGTAGTGTGATGATATCAGGAATCAGGAGGAGACGTGAAAAGAAAAAGAGAACAATGACAGAAAAATGGGTGCAAGCAGGGAGATGTGGAGGATTTATATATGAGAGCATCATTAGAGTGAGTAGAGCAGAAAGATTTGAGAGAAGAAGAAGAAGACAACATCAGCGGTGGCATGACAGCCACGTCAGCATCCTCTCCTCTTTTAGCAAAAGAGAGGAAAAATGACTTATCTGTTTCCAGTTCTTCTTTTTCCAAACTAACTCTACCACAGTGACCCAGTAAAAGTCTGCGGGTTACATGTACCTCATCAGCAGACATCATTGCCTTTAATAAACATCATCATGTGTTAGAATGTGTCGGAGGCTGATGGGAGAGCAGTCAGTGCTCGTCCTGTGTGCTCTGCACTGAAGTGAAGTTTGACCAAGTTTGGTGATTATCCTCTATTAGTGTCAGTGAAGATCTCATCACAGCTTCCTGGATCTGATCCACCTCTGTTAACATCAAAACTCCCGACACAGTACAGTACAGTCACATGTCCCACCCACCTCATTCAGACTTTATCCTCAGACTGTGTGACTTTTCTACAGCTGAATTGAACACATTTGGAGCCAGATCTGCTGTATTGGGGGTCTGGGAACCATTCATCCAACCAACCAAGTTAAAGTTTGGACTGTAGAAAACAAATCAGCCTAGCCAAGCCTGACCTCAGTATAAATACAGCTTCTGAAGACACAGATATAATCAGAGCTTCACTCAACTGAACATCTCTGAGCTGAACTGAGTCCAGCTTCTCAAACTTCGGCTGATAAGTGGAAGATTTCCTCCAGGGAGAGAAGGAGGGATGAAGGGATGGAGGAAGGAAGGCAAGAGCTGGAGTGAAAAAGGACATTTTACAGCATACAGAAGTTGAACTAACTTCAGCAGAAGAGGGAGAGAAAGAGGATGAGGCAGGTAGAGGAGGAAGATGGAGGGAGCAGAGGAGAGAAAGACAAGGGACAAACAGACAGGTTCCACAGGAGATGAGCACCAGATGGACTCGGTTGTCGTGGCAGCAAGTCAGCCGTTTCCCCTGGAGATGTGTGTGTGTGTGTGTGTGTGTGTGTGTGTGTGTGTGTGTGTGTGTGTGTGTTGGATGATGTAACGAGTTTTGTTGGATGATGTATTTTCCCAGAAATAATTGTGATAATCAATATTATTGTCATTTTGAGACCATATTATGCCACTGAAAAAGTAGCATAATAACGCAGTGTTAATTTTGGTAGCTATTTAAGATTCCTATTAGTTTTATGTCAGGTTCACACTACATGATATCAGCCCAATTATAGCCCATTGCAGCATTGTACGGTGTCGGCTCAGATCGTGAACAACAAGTGTCATACGTGATAATCCATCATTTCATCTCGTGTAATGTGTCACAGTAGACGACAACTGACGCCATGTCTGGGACGCCTCACGAAGTCCCAACAGAAAGTCTAGCATGTTGGATTTTCTTTTGTCTTCCACAACTTCTCCCTGTACAGCAACAACACCCCAGCCTTTTGATGTTTCCTGTAGGGACGTTGCCACACAGAGTTACAGCAGAAGCACTTTATCAACCCGGTGAGTACTGCCATTAGCATCAAGCTAGCAAAGAATGTTCTTTCTTTATAATGGAGGATATAAAGGAATAACATTTACAGATAGTATCTGGGACTTTACTCCACTGCAGAGGGTCGCAGCTTCATTTGAAACAGACTACATTACAAACATTATTTCTCATTCCCTCTGTAGTTTTATATTTCTATTTTTAATCTGCTTCCATTTGTTCTGTTCAATTTAATGCATCGCACCATAATTTCAAAGGCTTTTATCGTGAAACATTTGCAGGATTCAGTGACTTACATAGTTTGCATGTGGTGCTTAAAATGTAGCTCCGCCCATCCGGTTGCACTTTTTACATTACTAAAAAAACAGTTCAGCAGGGATGTGAACAGTCACAGTGACTGAAATAATAATAATAATAATAATAATAATAATAATAATAAAAATAGGACAAGAATAACTCGATGACATCACACATGTTGTGAAAGACGACCAGCGATGATTGGTGTGGACCATCGTGTGTCATGTCTGTTGGCCAAGTCACAGCAAGAGTTTATGACTCCACAATCACCTAATCTGACATAGTGATTGTTGGAACAGACAAAAATGTCCTGTAGTTTGAATCTGGCATTAGTCACATTTGAGTCATTTTTATCCTTTATAGTATGCAGTGATGTCTCAGCAAAAAACAACTGCTTTTTGTGACACTATCCCCGTTAGTAAAAAAAAAAACAAAAAACTCCCACGTTTGGTGGCTAAAAAGCAAATACAGCAATGACCCCCAAAGACACAACTAGTTTTTTATATATATATATATATATATATATATATATATATATATATATAATATATATACAAAAGGAAACAGAAAAACAAACAAACAGAAAAACAAAATAGGACAACAGAGAAAGAAAAACAAACAAACAAACAAACAAGCATGACAGCACCTGAATCACAAATCATAACAAAATGGCAACATCGACAATATACATCACAGGACAAGCACAGCACAAAAGGAAAATTTACTCCATTCCTGTATTAGGTCACAAGTTTTCAAGGAAAAGGGGTTTGATGAGAAGATGAATTCTTAAAATAAAATTACAAAAAAGAAGGGACTAACTATCAATTGGAATTCATTCTGAAAGTCAATCCACCCCTCTGTAGTAAATCTGAAATTTCATATGGCAGATGCTCTAAAATTGGTTGCCATATTTTTAAAAAAAAAAATGTATTGTTCCCCCTAAGGTAGCAGAGAGGCTTTCCATTGGTAAGACCTTATAAATTTCTCTGTACCACTGCGTTACATTGTCTAGCTAGTAACAGGAGTTTTATTATAAGAGTGTACTGAGAGGGAAAACAATGCAGGTTCCCTTTTAATGTCCATGCCCAAGATTGTACAGAGCTCTTTTTTAATATTTTTCCAAAAATGTGCAATAAAAGGGCATTTCCATATTAAGTGAAAATAAGTTCCCAACTCTTTCTTACTTTTTTTACACATGGGAGATGTATTGGAGTTGCATTTATTGAGAAACTGGGGTGTACGTTGTAGCCTGTGAAATATTCGGTATTGGCTCTCATTTAACCGATTACATAAGAATATTTTACTTGACAATGAGAATATCTTAGACCACTCTTCCTGACTAAATTGGATTCCTAGGTCCTTCTCCCATGTACTGATCATTTTTATCAATGTTATATTTGTCCAAGGACTGTAGCTTCTGATAAAAAATGGAAATAAACTTTTTTGTAATATTTGGAGTGAGAAGAAGGTCATCAAGAGTGTTCCTAACATACTTATCATCAGGAAACTTGCAGGCAGAGAATATAAAATGTCTGATCTGTAAATATGCAAAAAAGAATGTGGACGATATTCCATATTTAATCTGAAGTTGCTGAAAAGACATAAATGTTTCTGCTTCAAACAGGTCTCCGATTGTTTTAATACCTTTTGTAAACCACTCTTCAAAAAACCCTTTCCCTTGTCCAGGTAAAAAGAAGTTATTGTTAATTATTGGTTGAAGGGATGATGAAGAGTTTTGATGACCAGTCATCTTAGAGATATCATACCATGTTTTTTTTGTTAGTCTTGAACAACGGTCTGCAGCTTGGGAGGTGTCTTGCCAGTGTTCATTTGGACAGGTATTTTGGATTTAGTCTTAGTCTTGAGATGAAAATATTAGTTTAAGTCATTTTTATCCTTCTCGGTTGATTTTTAATTTGAGTGTAGTTTTAGTTAGATATTAGAATCAAGGTGACAGGTTGTATAAAAATTTCATTTAGACATAATTTTTGCACACTTCCAAACTGTCATTTCTCCAGCAGTGTTTGACAGGTTTAAGGGCTGATTTGCGAGCACACACTGACTGATCATCATTTGAAAAGCTCAACATCTTTCTATTTATGCTCTCAAAAACTTTGACACCACAAATAACTAATCTGAGACAACTAGGATTTGTACCCAGGTTCACTGTAAACTCTGACTTATCCATTTGACTGTTAAGAGGCAGAAAAATATCTTCATTAAAGCCTAATTTTTTTCTTCATCTGCAACATGTTAGTCTGGAGGTTTAAACTTGTGTCCTCTCACAGAGTTGGTGATTCAAACTAAACTTTAATCTCTGTCAGAGAAAACTGATCTGAGTTCAGACCATTTACTTACAGCACAGCTACACTCACAGATAACTGAGCCTCCTACCTGCCTGTCAAACACCATCAACCCAGAAACCTTCTCCAGTCTGGACTGAGTGAAGTCCTGTGGGGATCAGATGTGAAGTGAGGAGGCTGCTGGCTGCGAGCGGAGCTAACTGTTAACAGTCACCGCTGCAACTAACTCCACAAATCCATTCAGTAGCTCCACCATCTACAGTCAGACACACACTGCTGATTATTTACTGTTGAATTACAGCTCACAACTTGCACCAATGGCTGACGCTGCTCTGCTCTGACTGTTTCTGCTGGCTAGTGAAACATCCTGGTGCAGACTATTTACTGGAGTTTACAGCCCTGCCAACTACTCAGTAAGGAAAGTAGCTATTGCCTGTTCTAAAAGTCACTAGAAGTCGTTAAATGACGTCATCGCCTAATTTGCATAATTGGCCATGTGCATGTTATTGTAATGGATGCTGTAGGAGAAAGGAATAATGTCATGGAAGAGACAAAAAGTGAGTAAAAAATACCCTGAATATGTTTAGAACTACGAGTGAACTTTCTTTCAGTGACTTACTTTAGACAAAGAAAATTTCCCTGACAGTAAGCCAGGGTGGGATCAGCCAGCTGCGCAATTGCGCATGCGCGATTCATTTGCAGTCTGGACACAGAGGGATGAACATCTCCTGCTCTGATTGCAGCTGGGAGGGACTGCTGTGCAAGGACTGGGCCGCCTGTGAGTGCTGTGGGATGGGGGAGGGGCCCATGGCCGCACCCACTGCTCATTGAGAAGAGTAAGAACAATACGTGCTTCATGTCAGAGTCTCCAAAAGTCTCCAATAACACCAGAAAAAGTCGCTAGTCGGTATTTTGAAAAAGAGTCGCTAGAGGCATCTGAAAACTTGCTAAATATAGCGACAAAGTCGCTAAGTTGGCAACACTGGTTTACAGCCAGTCTATGCTCTAATCTCAAACTGCTCATGGACAATGGATCATAGTTGTTTGTTTCTGGCTGCCAGCATTAGCTAGCTGAATAGTTGTCTATTTCAACTTCAAAATGTTGATTAAAAAACCTTGCAATCTGTTGATACTTTGTTAATGGTAGAATGGCTGGTCAGGGGCACGAAACCCCTGGGGAAAAAAATGACAAAGTCCATGGATCCACATCCAGGGGTGTGTGGACACTGGTGGAAAGCTGACAGACCCCACCGACCTCCCACCCTCCCCGGGGTGGGTCCAACAACCACTGACTTTCACCTGGAAGGCCAGTGTTCCCTTCCCGTAAGATTGTAAAGTCAAACCCTGTTCTTTTTTCCTAGACCCAACCATGCCCATTTGTTGTTGAAGAAAAAAAAATTCAATTTGAGGTGTTGTACTGATGTAGTAAGGAGGAAGTCCAGGAAGAGGAAGGTTATTTAAGTGTGGGAGTGGCCTATTTGAATCCATTTTGTTTGAGGCCATGCGGCAAGGTGAGTGTGTTTGCTGATCCTGTAAGTTTATTTAGCTCCTTTAACTTTAGCTTATATTGTAGTTATGCTATGTAGCGTGTGAAATAGACTATGGTGAATGTGCTAGGAAAGGTAGTATCAGCCCTGCTTCTACCTAGAGCTTGCATGTATGGAGCCTGGGTTTGGTTGAAGGTGACAGTGCTGTTTGGGCTGAGAAAGCCATGTGTAATGTAAGGTAAAGGAGGTTATTGGGTTGGTGCAGGGAGGGGAGCAGTGAGACCTGGCATTAGGGGAGTGTCTCTGGGACGCTAGAGATCACTGTCTAGCCTCCTGGAGGTGTCGTGGGACCAACTAGACGAAACACTGCTGAAAGGAGGTTCCCACCCAATGACCCCAAAGACATGCTAGTTATCACTGCTCATTGGTTTGTATAGTTAAGCCTTGCCATATTAGCTTATCATAGGGCTTAGGTTTTTCACTGAGTGTTGATCCTTTCTATAGAGCACAAACTTCTTGTGTTTTATTTGAATGAAGTGCATTTATTTTGGAAGGGACTATACGCAAACTGTGTATAGTCCCTGTGTATTATAGTGTATTATAAAAACAGACAATGCATGTAACAGGCTGAAGTTGACATGGCATCCCAGAATGCCAACAACCAATGCTTCCAGGGTACCTTGCACATCATATGTAGACATGGAAAGTCTGCGACTAAGCAGCCATATGTGTCGAGTTTGGAGTGAGAATGAGTTTGCCCAGGGTCTTAGAGCCAGGACGCTTCTAATTTTCTTCCCCTGTTCTCTGGCCGAAATGACTTGTTCCTCCAGACCATCCATTCTAACATTAACCCTTGACAAAATATCAACAGACAGCAATGTTTTTAACCAACATTTTAAAGTGGAAATAGACAACTTTTCAGCTAGCTAACACTGGCAGCCAGAAACACGTATCTGTGATCCATTGTTCATTTGAGAATCCCAGCAAAGAACATGTTTCCTTGCGGTGGTCCTCCGAAAAAAAAAGTAAAGTTAAAAAGTTGCTATATTCTGTATTGATCCATGATCAAGGAGTTGATAAGCAGACAGCGTTAGCTAGCGAGCTTTGTATTCGAAGTAACTCGAATGCAAGGCTAATGTTATTTCAACAATAACTATCTCAAAAATATATTTCTCAATCTCTGTCCATACAACATAAAACTGAGGGTGTGGTACTCCTACATGTGCACGACTAAAACCAACCTGATCTCACAGAAATGCATGAAATGACAGCGACCTCTTAACACCGCATTCTGTGGTGACAGCACGTAATGGGTTGAAATTACGTGCCGGTACCATGGAAACAATGCCAATGTAAAGTCAATTAGGATCCTTTGTCGTGGTGGACACACGGATTCCCTGATTCAAAAACGTCACGTCAACCTCGTTTTCCTCAATGATATCTTTAACATTCCTGTATACATACAAAAACACGAAAGTGTCCTTGATAACTCAACAATATGACAGGTTAATGTCAAGGCCATAAAATAAAATAAATGTATTTTGCCAGCTTTTGATAGCGTAGGGCTTTAAGAGCATTGTGCTGTGGGCGGATGGGGCGCGTTCCACTACTGTTTTGTAGCTGCTGTCTGCCGTCTGTGGGCTTCATTCCATTTCAAATTGCCATCTGTCTGCCGTAACCAAATCCAAACGCCACTAATAAATAAGAAAATAAGAAAAAAAAAAAAATAAGGCTGAGCACGGAAGAACCAGAGAAGAAACACCATCACATGGAGCCGTCTGCCCCTGGCAACCCGGCCACCCTCCACTCCACCAGGGAGAGCGGACCCCAAGCCAGGGCCACAGAACCAGCGGCCACCCAGCCCCGACCTGACCCGATATTATTTTTGCTTATTTCATTGTTATTATTGGTTTACTTTTTAGTAGTATTGTATTGTCTAAGGATGACTCATTTTAGTAACAATCTACAACAAAAAGAAAAAAACAGAAAAAAAACAAACAAAAATCATTTTATACACTGGCCCTTCGAAGTGCTCTCTGAAACTAGACCTGGCATGGCTTGTGTCCAAAAAATGAAAAAAAAAAAAATCAAAACTTTGTCATAGAGCTAAAACAATACATCATTGGAAAGGTCTCAACCTGGAGAGTAACATACGCCAGTATGATGATTCTACATGGCTCCAGCTTTGAAATACTGACCTTTGAACCTTGACATCAGTGCATGTTTGAAGGCTTATAATTGAGCAACGAAAGGGGGTACAGACATGGGACCAACTGTTATGAAGGGCTCTTGACCTCAACTATCATGTGAGTAGAGTCAACAACTGGGGGTGCTGTCAGATATGGGTAAAATATGGATAAAATTAATTTTCACCCATTTAAAAATTAGATATTTAAAATCTTATCACACAAATGTGTTTACCATCCCCTTAAAGTCCACAGTGTACTCTCAATTCAGTATTTACAACTTCCAAATCTAGGAAAAACACTTATATTTTTAAAAACTACAATTCCCTAGGGCCGCGCCATGCAGCTTGATGTGATGAGATTGTTAGTTTACACTGAGCTTGTTGTGTACTGATCTATACACTGAGCTGCTCTGAAATCTTTTGGGACAAGTTTCAAGTCTTTCAGAGGAAGTTTCAGGGACACTCCATAGCCTCCATAGAGTCAGAGACAGAACCTGAGAGCTGAGATCACACCAAAACAAAGTGTTGCATCCTTGGAGTGCACAGAACCTGTAAATGTTCTCTCCTTTAGCAAACTTTCTGCAGCCATTTATAGGCCGTAATTACATTTCACAGCCAGTGAAACCTGTTAATGCCTCTACTGTGGAGCCTGAATGCGGAGAACATGAAAATACAATCAGCAACAACAATCTGATCACTTGGCTGTATTTTATAACTGACGCAGTCTATTTCCATCCCCTCCTCCGAGTTGCTCCCTGGTAGATGAACGAGGCGTTTAGATGCCCGAGAGGTTTCTGGCTTTATGGCAGCTCGCCGTCGCAACAACCTTCTCCCATTCTCTTTTCCCTCTCCTCACTTACAGCTCAGCCCACGCTGGTGGAAATGTAGCTCCAGAGATGGAGGAAATATGGTGATGGAGGGAGGGAATGAGTGATAAGGGAGATAAATATTGAGTGACTGAGGGGGCGGAGGAGTTAGCAAATAAGTGAGGTAGAGAGAGGTAAATTTAGAGCAAGGGAAGAGAGGAAAGCATAATGATTTCATAATAAATCCAAACTTGTAGAGTTCATTCAATATGATAGACATGTTCTACAGCTCTTCTTCTGTTGCATGATTCATTTAGCCATAATTGGATTAGGTGGTCTGCATTTCTACTGGTATGTGCAGGGGGAACGTTTGAGAGGATACAGTGTGGCCAAAAGTATGTGAAAATCGCTTTGGCTGCTCATACAGTCTTCATTCTCCTGGTTTCAGTCTTTCCAGCAGATTTTGAACCTTGTGGCAGTGATTTGCATCCATACAGACATCAAGGTGAGGGTTGTAAAGAGCTTTGGATAAAAATTTTATATAAATACAGCATTTAGGCCTGTGTGCAGACCAGTCAAGTTCTTCCAGAGCAGACTGGGAAGCAACCAACGATTTTCAATCAGGTAGCCAGTGTTCACTTCCCACAAGACTGTAAATCCAAACCCTGTTCTTTTTTTCTAAACCCAACCACATACTTTTGTTGCCTAAACCTAACTACGTGCCTGTGCTGGCTAAACATAACCACTTGCATTTGTTGTTGAAGGAAAAAAAAACGTCAATTTGTGATGTTGTACTGATGTAGTATGTTCAATTTGAAAGAGACTGTATGAAACTATACATTTCTTGTGAAAACAGAAGAGTATTTTGAAAACAGACAACACGTGACATGCTTAAGTTGACACGGCGTTCTAGAACATCAATGCACCCAGGGTACCTTGCACATCTTATGTAGATGTGGAAAGCTCTATATGTGACGAGGTCGGAGTGAGAATGTGTTGGACATTGTGCATGAGGACACTGTCATGTTGAAATAATCAAGCATCTTCCCCAAACTGCTGCTACCAAGTCCCTGAGGACAGGGTCTGGCTATGAGGTGATTTTGGTGAAGTTTGTACAACAGTACAAAAGTCATGATGTATGGTGTTTACATTTTTCTGTAAAAAACAGTATGACACTTTGTATAATGACAATCTGATCCATTCAGTCCAATAAAGACTGGAAAGTCCCATTAATGTGTGTGGGGAGTCACTGTGTGCAACATGGGCTTTAACATGCAGAATCCTTTTTGGTGCACCCAGTAAGCAGCTTGAATGAATTGGGCACCATCTTGGAACACAACCCACTGTTACATTTGTACATTACTAGCAGACATGATGGAACTTCACGTTGTGACAATATGTGGTTAGGTTTATGCACAAAACCATTTGCATGTTTTGGCGACAAATACCTGGTTTTGATGGCACGATGTCTGCTGGAAAAAACAGTGCTGTTTTGGTGAAAAACAACACAAACAACCTTTCTTGACGCACTTCTGGCAAGAAAGCAGCAATGTCTTGGTAAAAAACAATACATTTTCATGACACCTTCTTGGCAATAAACGCAAGCGATGTCTCGATTAAAAAACAACACCTTTTATTGCACTCTCCCAGCAAGAAATACAATGATGCCTCAGTGAGGACCAACCACTTTTCATGGCATTATTCTTGCAGGAAAATCAGCGAGCTGAGAAACAATCGCTATTTGTGGCAGTATCTCTTTCTTCATCTGCAACATGTTGGTCTGGAGGTTTAAACTTGTGTTCTCTCACAGGGTTAGGGTTAGGGTGATTCAAACTAAACTTTAATCTCTGTCAGAGAAAACTGATCTGAGTTCAGACCGTTTACTTACAGCACACCTACACTCACAGATAACTGGGCCTCCTTCCTGCCTGTCAAATAGCATCAACCCAGAAACCTTCTCCAGTCCAGACTGAGAGGAGTCCTGCGAGGATCAGATGTGAAGTGCGGCGGCCGGTGGCTGCAAGCAGAGCTAACTGTTAACAGCCACCGCTGCAACTAACAAACTCCACAAATCCCTTTGGGGGACCAGCTTTGGTCACATTTTAGTCTTTTTTATACTTCATAGTATGCAGTGATGAAAACAACTGCTTTTTGTGACACTATCCCCATTGGCAAAAAAGCAAAGGGTTGCTAAAAAAAAACCCCTAGGTTTGGTGGCTAAAAAGAAAAAACAGCGATGACCTCTGAAGAAACTAGTTTTGTTTTTTGTTGGTCTTGAACAATGGTCTGCAGCTTGGGATGCGTCTTGCCAGTGTTACTTTTGACAGCTATTTTAGATTTAGTCTTAGTCTCAAGAAGAAAATGTGTTTTTTCATCACGCATGTGTCAGTGTCTGTGTCCTCCTGTCAGCCGCTCTGTCTAAAACCCATCTTTTTCCCAATTTTTGCCATGATTTTGGCTTTATTCTAACATACATTTTTGAGAACTGTTAGATTTTAACCTTATCTTACATCGAGTGAGAAAGTGATAGCCATCGGGCACCGATTTCACTTGTTCTACAAGTCGCTGCCAAAACAACAGCTGACTACCTCTTGACAGCGCGGGAAAAACACGGAAACTTACCTGAAACCTTCCAGCAGGCCCACTGTCTGGGCCATCGACGGTAAATTTCCAATCCTGGGTTATATTCTCCTATATCATCCACTTTCTGCTGTATCCAAACCCACCCTCCTCCTATTGATCTGTGATTACAAAACACTGCGGTCTCCTCTAGAGTCCCCACACATAAGGTTTCTGTCTACGGTGGCTTACATGGAGTGCTATAAGCTAGAGAAAGTAGCTTCTTGCTAAATATAAACTCGCTACGCCGTCACACATCGCACCATTGCTGCCGTAGTTGTTATCTTTTTCCTAGGCCACCTGATCTGCTCCCATGGGTCCACTCACCTCACCCCACAACTGTGACAGCTGCCTCCACAAGTCCCGGATCATCGCTGAATTGGAGCAACGCATCTCCAGCCTATACTGGATCTGGAATGAAGAAGATCGCCTTGACTCTGTGGTTACCATAGGTGCCATAGGCAACACCTGTCCTCCTGCAAACCCAGCAGATCTGGACTCCACCATCCCAGAACCTGGTACCAGCTCCTCGCCACAAGTTGTCATCAATTCCGCCGGCTTGGCCCCCGCTGAGCAGCCAGTCCCGGCTCCTGATGATGCCGCCTCAGCCTCACCTACGCCTGCCCCCTCAGTTCCAGCTCCACATCCCCCCGCTGAGGAACCGTGGCTGCTGCTGGGGGATAAGCCAAAATGGGCTTGGAGGAGTGCAAAGGCTACTTTCACTTTTAGTCCAAATCCAAAGCTCAGAGCTAACACCTCCACCCCCAACACAGAGCCGTGGTCCAGGATAAATGGAAAATGTTGAGGGGGGTCAAACCTACTACCTTTCCCACCTTGTGAGCTCCAACTGGAAAACAGATTTAACGTCCTGAGTGTCAAGGAATTCCCTCCGCTGAAATCTGACTCCTCTCCTCCTGCTGACCCCGTGAATGCTTCGCTGCCAGTGGCCAAGGGGGTCTGTGGACCTGCTCGGGGACCATTGGTCAGGTCCTCGACCTCCTCCTCCCGCCGGAAGATGGTGAAGGATGCTGCTCTCAGAGCGAGACGCTCAGTGGTCTTCCCTGCCTTGGAGGGACAAGTGAGCCCCCAGCTTCAGCTGTGTCCTCACCACACATCCTATCGACACGTCCCTCAGAGCGGAGGTGGCTGCCTCCTCGTCCTTGTCCCTTATTCCCTCCAACCACTGCGATCGTGGGTGACTCCATTAGGAGGATTTTTTTATTTTTTTTATTTTTTTAATTTTTATTTTTTAACGTTAGCACTCACTGTTTTTCAGGAGCAACTGTCCCAAAAATCACAGACAAGCTCCCGGATTTACTGCACTCTTTTCCGGACTCCATTAAAAGCATCATTGTGCACGTCGGTACCAATGATGTTGTCCAAGGTCACACCAAACTGCTGAAGAATGACTTTAACAGTCTGTTCTCCACATTAAAAGACTGCGGGAAGTCCATATTCATCAGCGGCCCTCTTTCCACACTTGGCCGTGGCACAGGGCGATTCTCAAGACTCCTCTCTCTCCACTCCTGGCTCTGTGCTGCCTGCAGTATGCACAGTTTTAACTTAATCGATAATTTTAACTTACTTTGGAATCGTCCCTCCTTCTACAGGCATGGCAGACTTCACCCGAGCAAACTAGGTAGCTGCATGCTAGCAGCCAACATAATGCACACTGTACACACCACGGAAAACACACGTCCATGACTGTCCATGTGCCACACCCCCTCCTCAGTGCGTTCCCCTTCTTCCTCTACGGATCATTCTGCGAGCACTGGCTCCCACAACCTCTCCCTTTACAGGCTCCAACTGCAACTGCCACTAACCACTACAGCCAGCTCCAGGTCAAATCCCAAACATCCTACAGTTCCCAGCCCTTCACAACATGTTTCCACCGATTATGTCCTCCCTCCCTCAAACATTCCTGTAATCATCACTGAAAGGCCCTACTCAATCAAGCCTCACTTTGCTCACAGACGTGCCCAGAATTTACTACCCATTACTATTTCTCAGTCCTCGCAAGCCGTCCAAAAGCAACGTCATCTGAAACTGGCTCTATTCAACACACGATTTCTGAACAACAAAAGCCTTATCCTGAATGAATTCATCACCGACAATAACCTGGATTTTCTTTGCATCACTGAAACATGGCACAAACCCCTGGACTATTTTTCACTTAGTCAGACCACACCCACCGGATTCACATACACGGACAAACCTCACCCTGAAGCCGCGGAGGTGGTGTTGCTGCTATTCACCAGAAGGACATCAAAATAATCACCATATCCATCCCTGCAGTTAACTCTTTTAAACATCTTGTCTTCAAACTCTCTGGTCCGACTCCCCTGGTCTCTTCCATCATCTACCGTCCCCCCAAGCCACACCCCTCCTTCCTGTCTGATTTTTCTGTTTTTTTGACCCAGCTCTGCGCCATTTCACGTTCTGTTCTCCTCCTCGGCGATTTTAATCTCCACACTGATAATACTGTCTGCAAATCTGCCATTGAATTTCTGGATCTTCTACATTGCTTCAACTTGACACAACGGGCTCTAGTTTCCCGGCGCAGTGCAGGGTGGCAAACCCCGCGCAGAGCTAGTTTCGAGCAGCGCAACCCGAGGCGCGCTCAGTTTGGTAGTTTGGCAGACCGAGGTGTGCTGAGATGGGTGTGGCGGCGCAGCAGGGGGAGGTGTCGACAGATCCAGCTTGGCGCAGTGACAGTTTCGTGCCAAAAGGCTTCGCCGAAGGTGCGCTAAAAGAAGCGCTTTGAAACCGCCGCTGTCACCCCCATCCTCAAAAAACCCGGACTCACTCCCGACATCATGACCAACTTCCGGCCCATCTCCAACCTCCCCTTACTGTCAAAAAATCCTGGAGCCAATGTTGCCACTCACCTCAAAACCCACCTCACCTCCAGCGACCTGTTTGAGACGTTTCAATCAGGATTCCAGTCACAACACAACACTGAAACAGCTCTTCTCAAAGTCACCAACAACCTCCTTCTCTCCGCCGACTCTGGACACCTCAACATCCTCATCATGCTCGACCTCACTGCTGCATTTGACATGATTAAACACTCCATCCTCCCCTCCCATCTTAAAACTTCTTACAACATCACTGGCACGGCTATCTCCTGGTTCAGATCATATCTCTCCAACAGACAGCAATTCATCCATATCAATAACTGCACCTCCTCCACCGCTCCTCTGTCCCAAGGCATCCCCCAGGGTTCTGTGCTTGGTCCTCTCCTTTTCATCCTTCATCCTCCCGCTTGGTAACATCATCTGCCAAAATGGCCTCCATTTCCACTGCTATGCCGACGACGTCTGGATCTACATTGCCACCAAATCCATCACTACAGCAATCTGCTCCACACTTGAAAATTGCCTCACTGAAATAAAATCCTGGATGCAAACTAACTTTCTACAACTCAACTGTCTAACAACTAAACAAATCAGACATGATCGGGCCCAGTTCCCTTACTAAAAACCATCCATAATTTCAGCCTTAATGTTACAAATTCTACACTTTCTCCATCTCCACATTTACGCAACCTCGGAGTCACTTTCGACAGCAACCTTTCATTTGAACATTTGAACTGCACGTTAATCATATCACCAAAACCGCAAAACATAGCTCGGCTCCATCCCCCACTCACCTTCTCCACTGCAGAAACTCTGATTCACGCATTCATAACATTCAGACTCGACTACTGCAATAGCATTCTGTATGGTTCATCTTCTAAAGTCCTCAACAAACTACAGTACATCCAGAACTCTGCTGCCTGTCTCCTCACCCAGTCCCGCTCCCGCGACCATATCAGGCCCATCCTCCAGAACCTCCACTGGCTCCCAATTCCTCAACGCATTCAGTTCAAAGCCCTCCATAACCAGGCCCCATCTTACCTCACTGACCTGTTGCACCGTCACACCCCCTCCCGCAGTCTCCGCTCCTCTGATGCAAATCTCCTCTCTCTACCACACAGGACCAAGCACACAACCTGGGGGGACAAAGCCTTCTCCACTGCTGCCCCCTCCCTCTGGAACTCTTTCCCCCAACACATCCGTAACTGTACAGACTTAAACTCTGTCAAATCTTCAAAACCCACCTGTTCAGGCTTGCATTCAATCCCGAATCCTTCTCTTAACTGTGTTTTACTGCTCTTATGTTGTTTTTATCTTGTTTTTTTTTTTGTTTTTTTGTAAAGTGTTTTGAAAAGCGCTATACAAATAAAATGTATTGTTATTATTATTATTATTATTATTATTCAGTATTTGTCATTTTTATCGTTCTGGATTTTTTTTAGTTTGAGTCTAGTTTTAGTTAAATTCATGACATTTTGTCAATGTTTAATCATTATGATTTCTATGGGTTTTTTTATCTTTAAACTAGTCCAGTGAGGATAATTCATGTATCAGAAATTAGAATGAAGGTGACGGGTTGTATAAAATTTTCATTTAGACAAATAATTTCTGCACACTTCCAAACTGTCATTTCTCCAGCAGTGCTTGACAGATTTAAGGGCTGATTTACGAGCACACACTTACTGATCATCATTTGAAAAGCTCAACATCTCTATTTATGCTCTCAAAAACTTTGTCACCACAAATAACTAATCTGAGACAACTAGAACAACTAGTACCCAGGTTCATTGTAAACTCCAACTTATCACCTGACTGTTAAGAAGCAGAGAAATATCTTCATTAAAGCCTGAATTATTCTTCATCTGCAACATGTTAGTCTGGAGGTTTAAACTTCTCACAGGGTTGGTGATTCAAACTAAACTTTCATCTGTCTGAGAAAGCTTTTCTGAGTTTAGACTGTTTACTTACAGCACAGCTACACTCACAGATAACTGAGCCTCCGACCTGCCTGTCAAACAGCAGAAACCTTCTCCAGTCTGGACTGAGTGGAGTCCTGCGGGTATCAGTCTGTGAAGTCCGCTGCCGTTCAGTAGCTAACGAGCGGAGCTAACTGCTAACAGCCACCGCTTCAACGAACAAGCTCCACAAATCCATTTAGCAGCTCCATCATCCACAGTCAGACACACATGGCTGATTATTTACTGTTGAATTGCAGCTCTCGACTCGCATCAACCACTCTGAGTGTTTCTGCTGGCTACCGAAACATTCTGGTGCAGACTATTTACCAGAGTTTACCAGGCTGTCGCTCATGCAGCATTTGCAACATCTCATCGTCCACCATTAACATTTTCATCACGTCTCGTCTTGTCAGCGAAAATGAAACATGGATCTATTTTTAGTTTTTATTATCAAGATCTGTTTTTAGCTTGTCATCGCCTCGTTTTCGTCATCGAAAAAAGGCTGTTGACGAATAACTTTCCTCATAGTTTTCGTCAACAAAATTATCACTGTGTCTCACCCGATGTCACACCATCCACCATCCTCTGCACCTCCTGATGGCAAAGACAGGTCATATGCTACGTCATTTAATTAATATTGATATGATACCCATGTAGTGTACAAATGTAACATTTTTGTGGTTTGCAGAAACAAACCATACCAACATTTTCTTCTGCCGACCGGGCTGTGGAATATGGAATCCAATTTTCTGTCTGACAACACATCATATGAACTACTTCTGTTCGAACCTAACCACAATCTATAATAGGCCAAGGTTTTACAGGAAGTTACCACGCCATATTTATCTAGCAACAACATCACACCACTGCATCTGCTCATATGAAAACAAGGGTGAGAGAAGGGAGTTATGAAGGAGTGCAGAGAGATGATCGAAGAAATGAATAGAAAGGACAAAAGTGATAAAACATGGAAAACAAAGTGCCAAGGGAATCAACAGGAAATCTGACGCTATTAGAGAAACTAGGAAAAAGCTGAATGTGTAAATAAAGTCAACAAAGTCTGAGCAGGTGAAAACTAACACTGATGTCCTTTTGTCACTTTTTTTTTATACCATCAGAAAAAAAAATAAATAAATGTTTCTTCTCCCACTCGATCACTCAGGTGGAAAATGTTTTTGCCAATACAGACAAAACGTGATAAACAGAGCTGGAAACACGTTGTGCCAAATAAACAAGGGCGTGGGCTGAGCACGATCAGGCTGATGAATGGTTCTGTGTCAGCACGCAGCAGCTTGAGAAACAATGTACCTTTTCACTCTCTCAAATGTTCCTGGGAAAATACCTGTCCACCTCCAGAAACATCACGGCAACTCCGACTTCCTATTGATGCTTTATGACTGTAGGTTGGTTCACTGGAGTGTCGTCAAATGTTTCCTCTTTTGTTTTTGTTTTTGGAAAAATAAATCATGAAAATACTCTGGCTGGCTTTGAAAAAAAAACACTGCTAGAACTATATCATTACCGCAAGACATTTGATTTTGCTTGTGGGTGTGATGGCAATGTCAGTCCATCTGTCCAACTCTAAACCAGATGTCCCCAATACTACTGGCCAGATTTGTGTAAAGTTATTGGTGGATAATTATGTCTTCATAATTAAACCATAAACTACAGAGTTAACTCAACACTTTTCAAAATGACCCATTTGAATGTTTTAACAAATTACCATGTTTTCTAGTTTAGGTTTGATTTCGTTTAGGCGGCCTAAACTACTTGATAAAGGTTAAAGAGAGATTGTGGTCGTGAACATTGGCTGTTGATCGCCATGTCAAAATCAGAACCCTCCCCAATCACAGTCAGAATAACAACTGTTACTGTGTCTCCAAATTGAGAATAACGTTAGTTCGGGCAGGAAACAATGTCAAGCTCAGCTTGCATCCCAGCTACATCAGCTTATTTTAAGCAGCCCAATCAACTGATGGATCAGCTGATTGATGACATTGATTACGATTATTTTGCAGGAGAAATAAACTGTATATGTGGATGATTCATCAAAACATTTATCTTGAATATTTGATTCAGTGTTTGGAAATGTGAGGGTCTGCCAGTGAGGCATCTTGGGAGTTAGCAAGCCAGTTGGGAGTTTGGACTTCTAAGTTCAACTTGCCCCGATCTAACCCCCTCTTTCAAAAACTATTTCTGATCACTTTTATCTTGTGTTTTTTGCCTCCGAGCCAGTAATAGTCCTGGCCAGAGGCATAATGTTTTCAGGTTTTCCATACATCGATTTTTTTTGCATGTACACAATATCTCAAGAACAGCTTAAGGGAATTTCTTGAAATTTGGCACAATTGTTCACTTGGACTCAACAATGAACTGATTGGATTTTGGTGGTCAAAGGTCAAGAGTCAAGGTCAATGTGACTTTGCATCTGTCTCAGTCGCTTGAACATGATATCTAAAGAACACTTTAAGGGAATTTCTTTCAATTTGACACAAATGTCCACATGGCCTGAAGAATACAGTGATTAGAATTTAGTGGTCGAAGATCAAAGGTCACTATGACTTTACAAAACTGTTTTTGGACATAATTCAAGAATTGTTATGCTAATTATGACACACAAATGTGTGGGATATGGGCAATTTCGAGTCTCAAATCAACCTGCATGTCTTTGGACCCGGAGAAAACCTGTGTTGACTCAGGGAGAACATGAGCTGAGGTGACAGTGCTAACCACTGTTTGTGTTTTGTGTTGTCTGTTGTTTACACAGCTGACAGCTTTTTAAAAATGGCAGTTGCCAGTTCTGCATTCGCTCATATGTTTGACCACTAAACATACATGTCACACATGACATGATTCCTCTTGTTCTGAAATAGGAGCTAAAAAAGTCCCTCAAAATGGTGTTCTGTGATCTAAGATCATTCCCAGTTCTACACACAACAACACAATAAAAAGGGGGGTTCTTAGAACTATGAAAAGTTCCTCCAGGCCAAAAATGTCTATAGGGTTCTTAGCTTGTCCTCATAGGAGAACACTGTTTGGTTCCTGGTAGAACCTTTTACTAAGGTTAGACCTGGAGTCCTTTCAGATTGTTCTATCCAGAACCTATCCATCTTCCAAGGGTGCTAACAAGAACCCACCCAGGGGGGTTCTACCAAGAATCCCTTCATATCCCAAAGGTTTCATCTAGTACCCACCCAGGAGGGACTTGAAAAATAGTAACAGATTACATTACTCATGGAGTCTTGGGCTTCATGAGGCTTTTTAAGGGCCAGAGCTGATGTGGTCCAGAACAACCCACAACACTCACAGTTCATTGAAGCATTACTACTACAGCCATTACTAAATACTACTTAAATAGTGCAGTTGAGTAGGGAACCAGCTCGATTCCAAATTAGAGCCAAATACAAAATGCGAAGTAGTGGGTATGTGTTTAAAGATAATAATAATAATGTGACCATGTGGTGTTGGATTGTGTGAAATGATGGTAAAGTTATCAACTATGACAGAACACAAGTAAAATTGATTGATTTAGGGGATTTCAGATACAACTACATTTGAAAATACCATTATTTGAGGGAGACAATCGTGTAAACATCTGTACTTTCAACAATCCTTGAAGAACTCTTTCTTTTAGAAAAGGTTCTTTGGATGAAATGGATTCTTAATGGAGCCTGCATTCAAATAGAATTTGTGAGCTCGTGTTTACGACATGGGAAGTCATGAACACGAACTTGTGGACTTCAGTTTCCTCTAATGAGATCGTAATTGCCACAAGAGGGGGGCATTCACATGGACTCTTCTTGTAAACATGGTAAGCACTACCCCTTTCAAATGCGGCATAAGTCTTACAAAGAACTTGTGCCGTGTTTGAATGTTATCCTTGAAAATCTCTTCCTTCCAAAAAGGGTTCTTTGGATGAAAATGATTCTTAATGGAACCCTTAAGCGGAATTTATACTTCTGAATCAATGCTGTACCTATGGTGTATGCTCTGCGTCAACACAGAGCCTTCGCCGTACCCTACGCCATAGCCTGACACGCACCTCCCCAGAAATGTAACTACACATCGCAGCAACGCAGACCTCCTGTCTATGTTTGTAAGCTGAAACCATTTCCCTCAGTGGAAACAAAGCTTTTATTCACTTTAATTTCACAGATAAAAAACAATAAAATTGTAAAGACAATAAAGCCCCCACAAAATAACATTTTAAGTCTGGTGTTTGATTTATCCTGGCTTCATATGAGCAGAGAAAATTAGGGTGATGTATACAATGTGAAATGCCATAGGCTTCTGCTAATAATGTTAGTATGTTTTATTTGTTCGGAAAACGTGTTTAGCTAAGACCGTTGTTTTGTTGGTGAACCTTGTGAGTTGTAATGTTACATTTGTTGAATGGTTGCTGTTGTTCCTGGCTTAATATGAGAAGGGGAAAAGTCTGCTAGCCACTAGGCTAATTTATACATTGTAAAATGCCTTAGGGTTGTGCTAAAAACATTAGCATGTTGTATATGTGGGGAAAATGTGTCTGTGAATCTTGGGAGTTATAATGAAGCTGATTTGGGTTCTTGTGTTTGAAATTGTTGCTATTAAGCCATGTTTAATGTGTGTTTAATATGTGTTTAATGTGTGTTTTGGGTGTGTTTTAAATCAGCTAAACTTTACAGCACTTTACAGACACCCCATCGCCAATTAATATTTTGGAGTTGTAACTGCAGTGTGACACAGACACACCACCGCACAAGTATGCATGCTCACAACGGCGTAGGCTATGGACATAGGTTACGGCGTAGGCTCTGCATGGAGCTAACGCACAAGTATGAATCCCGCTTTTGTCTTACAAAGAACACCTGAAGAAGCCTTTTTTCTTCACAAGCAAATGGTTCTGGGTGGAGACTCAGCCCATTCAGAAAGAACCTTTTTGGAACCCTTATTTCTTAGAGTTCACTGTTTTAAAGTTACTGAATGAAACTCCTGCAGATGTTTCACAATGAAATCCAAATGTGACAGTGAGGGATTATGTCATTTAAACTTTTAATATAAAGGATTTGCAGAGGGAGTATTGATTTCCAATGACAGGAGCTTAACAGCAGCCAGCAGCAATTGTAGGCAGTTAGTTAATGAAAACAGTATTTCTGTTGGAGAAGTCAAACCAAGAACAAAGTGGTGACTATGACATGACTGTAGTGGAATTAGTGCTGTGGAAATTCTCAATGGCAGAAGTTTTGAGTATGCATTGGAGAAATTAGGAATAAAAGCATGCCTCTCTCTCTGCCATTTTTTCTTTTCTTTTTTCCTTTTTTTTAATCAAGGTTTATTTTTCAGTTTTTAAAGCCTCCCATTACCCACCCATCCACTACACAGACCCTTCCCACCCTAAACTAAATTAAGAAAAACTAAAAAAATAAAAGAATTTAACACAAAATAAAAGTTTTAGAAAAAAATGAATCTAAAAAAAATAAAAATAAAAAATAAATATAAATAAATAAAAAAGGGGAAAGAGGATAGAAGAGATGTAGATCTGGATTGTGAATTACTAGTTACTAGTGAATTACTACTTTCTGCGAGCAACTGAGCATCCGATTCCTCCACAAAGTCTAAAAAGGTGCTCCATGTTAAGTAGAATTTAAATATCATTCCTCTCGTGATGTATCTGTTTTTTTCTAATTTAAATGACTGCATGACCGCTCTTATCCAATGTGCAAAAGTAGGGGGCAAAGCTTCCTTCCATTTTTAACAGTATCAGTCTCCTAGCTAATAAAGTGGTGTAGGCCAGCAGATTTGCCTGAGTAGCATTTAAGTGTGCACCAGCTGGAACAACACCAAATGGCACTCAGAGGAGAAGGTTCAAGTGGGTAATGCAAGACAGTAGCCAAGGTGTCAAAAATCAACTGCCAGAACTGGGTCAGTGTCGGGCAGGACCAGAACATATGAAAGAGACTAGCAGTATCTTGTTTGCACCTGTCACACATCGATTCTAGTTTAGGATTAATTTTCGCCAGTTTCTCTTTTGAGTAGTGAAGGCGGTGGACCACTTTAAATTGAATAACACAATGTCTCGTGCATATCGAAGATGAATGTATCCTTTTAATGATATGATCCCAAATTTCCTCTGAGATAGACATCTTCATATCCCTCTCCCACTGAATTTTAAGAGGTTCAAATGGTACTTGGTCAAGAGTGTTGATCATAAAATAAAGTTTACTAATATACACCTTTCCCGCAGGGTTGAGTTTAAGAATATGATCCAATTGGGTTTTTGGGGAAAGAACTGGAAAGTGACTAAATTTAGAATGACTAAAATCCCAGACCTGGAAGTGAGACTGTGGTAAATCAAATTTTTCAGAGAGCTGATTGAAAGATGTAAAAGTGTCAATAAATAGGTCCTCCAAAGTATGTATCCCTTTGAGTCTCCAAAGCTCAAAGGTTCCATCAGCGATAGAAAAAAAAAAGCCAGATTTTTTTTGCGGTAGGGGTACTAATGGGAAGATCTTTCAATTCGAAGGCCCGTCTAAATTGTTTCCCAATCTTAATAGACTCACATATAATTGGGTTAGTAGTGAATTTGGATGTAGGGTGAGCCCAAGGAAGTGTTGAGAGAGAGTGTAAAGATGTATGAGAGACAGATGATGCCTCTAGGACTAACCAACATGGAATTTCGGTGCCTGCGGACTTGGACTGCCAGTAGGACAATCAATCTATCAATCAATTTTATTTATAAAGCCCAATATCACAGGGCTTTACAGCATATGACATCCCTCTGTCCTTAGGACCCTCACAGCCGATAAGGAAAAGCTCCCCCAAAAAAACCCTTTAACGGGGAAAAAATGGTAGAAACCTCAGGAAGAGCAACTGAGGAGGGATCCCTCTTCCAGGACGGACAGACGTGCAATAGATGTCGTACAGAACAGATCAGCATAATAAATAAATAATAATAAATACAGTGCCCTTACATTACAGGACGAATAATAATGTTGGAAATTTGGTAAGGCCATTCTGCCAGCTACACAGGGTTTCTGAAGGACAGTTTTGCATATCTGAGGTGTTTTGCCATTCCATATAAATGATGAAATGAGTTGATCTAATGAAAAGAAAAAGGATTTTTTAATGTAAACTGGTACCGACTGGAAAAGGTATAGAAATTTAGGCAAGATGTTCATTTTAATCGCGTTGATACGGCCTGTGAGAGATAGAGGGAGCCCAGACCAGTGTTCCAGATCTAATTTGGTACGACCCAACAGAGGAAGAAAATTACATTTAAAAAGATCATTATGCTTCCGTGTTACAACAACACCTAGATAAGTAAACTTATTAAGTGAGATCTTGAATGGAAGGGAGCTGAGTGGACTTTCGTCTGCCGCAGTGTTAATTGGAATTAGTTCACTTTTGTTTAAATTGAGTTTATACCCAGAGAAAGTTCCAAAATCTTTTAATAACTTCAAGATCTTAGGGATGCAGGTTGATGGATCGGATATAAAGATCAACAGGTCATCTGCAAAAAGCAATACTTTATGCATCTGATCTCTTTGGATACCATGGATACTACTGTCACTACGCAGGGCTATAGCAAGCGGCTCTATCGCTATCGCGAAGAGCAGAGGACTGAAAGGGCATCCCTGCCTAGTTCCTCCATGCAGCTCGAAAGATGGGGATATTGTGTCATTTGTACGTATTGAGGCCTTTGGGGAAGAGTACAGTAATCTGATCCAAGATATAAAATTATCACCAAAACCGAATTTTCATAAAGTAAAAAAAAGATAGTCCCACTCCACGCGGTCGAAAGCTTTTTCCGCATCGAATGAGACCAGCCACCTCAGGGGTCTTGGAAGGATTGGAATAAAGAATATTAAAAAGATGACGAGATTGAATGAGATTGAAAAAGGAGTGTCTATTTTTGACAAATCCAGTCTGGTCTGGAGAAATTATATTAGGAAGGACCGTCTCTAAGCGGTGAGCTAAGGCCTTGGCCAGTATCTTCACGTCAGTATTAAGGAGCGAAATAAGTCGGTAAGATGTACAGTCGAGGGGGTTTTTACCCTTCTTGAGCAGTACAGAAATTGAGGCTTCACATAATGATGGAGGGAGAGAATGAGCTATGAATGACTCCTTGAACATTTCGGCCAGTAGTGGGGAAAGGAGCTTTGAGAATGTCTTATAAGATTCGGCCGGAAAGCCATCTGTACCAATTGCTTGCGTTATTTCAATTTCAGAGATGGGCTCTTCAAATCTGTCTCTAATATTTACATCAATGGAGGGGATCTCCAACTTAGTCCATTAGTGACTGATCCTCAGGGGGGTCCGAAGCGTAGAGTTTTGAATAGAAATTATGAAATGCATCATTTATTTCATCATGATTTGTAGTAACCGTACTTGAGGGAGTTCGAATTTCTGTTATTGGCGAAGCTGATGCGCAAGAATTCTGCCGCATTTCTCTTCCTGCTCATAGTTATTAGAGCGTGACTTCAAAAGGAGGCATTCTGCATGTCCCGTTGACAACATTTCAAATTCTGTTTGTAGTGAAAGACATTTTTTATATAGCTCAGGCGACGGGGAAGAGGCATAAGTTCTATCAAGTTTAAGTATTTAATCCTATAAGACATTAATTCGTTGCATTTTACATTTTTGGGTATAGGCAGAGTACAACATAATCTGACCCCTCATGTAAGCTTTTAATGTCTCCCACAAAGTTGCTATAGATATGTCTGGGGTACAATTTATCTCAAGAAAGGGAGAGTTAAAGCGCCACGGTTGGCGAGATAAGGGTTGGTTTGGTAAAGTTAGTTCGAGAGATAATGGGGCGTGGTCTAAAATTACAGTAGCCTGATAACTGCAACTTCGAACCGACAAGAGCAACTTGTTGTCTAGCAAAAAGTAATCAATTTGAGAAAAGGTTTTATGTACATGGGAAAAGAATGAGTAGTCGCGAGCTGTGGGATTTAGAAAATGACAAACATCCGAAACACCATAGGAATTTAAGAATGAATTAATAACCGTAGAACATTTAGTAAGCAGGGCAGGTTTTGATGAGCTACGATCAAGAGTAGTGGACAGGATGCAGTTAAGATCCCCACCAAGAATCAGGTAGTGTGTGTTGATGTTGGGAGGGCGGGAGAGAAAATCTTTGAGGAATTGTGCATCATTTGAGTTTGGGGCATAGATGTTGGCTAGCGTAACCAGACTATGATATAACTGACCTGTGACAATTATATAATGTCCCCTGGGGTCTGCATCTACCTTGGAAACCGAAAACAGGACATTTTTATTAATAAGAATAGCGGCCCCTCTGGATTTGAATTGAAACTTTGAATGAGAAAGCTGGCCTACCCAACCACAGTGGAGAGCCTGATCTCAATCACGAAGGTGTGTTTCCTGGAGGAATACAATCTGAGTATTGAGCTGTTTTAGATGAGTGAGAACCTTCTTCCTTTCACATTCACATGAGGCCTTTCACATTCCAGCTTGTGCAGTTGATTGACCTACTCATACTGCTCTCTGTTCCAGATGGTAGTGGCATTATATATCACCGCAGGAGAGAAAAGGCACGAGCATCTAATGACAAAGTTGGAGGGAGAGATACAGTCAGTGAGAGATGTATTAACCATCAGTAGACTGGTAGAGGAGGAAAGTTTGGGGTAGAATACAAAAAAGGGAAAAGAGACGAGAAACAAAAAAGAGAGAAGAAAACGATAAAACGAAATAAAAATAATCTAAACACCATACAGTAGCACCCATAACCTGCCACCCCTCCCCCCAGATCCCTCTTCCCCTACTCCCACCCCACAGCCAACCCCAACAGGGGCAAGCATACGCTGTTGCGTACATTTAACAACCAAGCAAACAATGGAGTCCTGCCAAATGGAAATATAAGAAACATATATAGAAAATATATTGGCACTTAGGAATGTTACTGAACTGTTTCAGTGGGAGATTGAAATATATATACATGTGTGTACATACACAAGGCACCTACAGTGTATTAAGGCATTGGTAGCCTGTCTGGCAGTAGCCAGGTAAAGTGAATTGTAGTTTATACAAGTGGTGCCATCCTCATATGGCTATTAAGCTCTTATAAAAATAAATAAAAATATAAAGTAGGTGACACCAGCAGAAATATTTACAATCCCCAGTCATTATAATAAAGTACATACAAAAAACATACAATTGACTCATCCAAAGTTAGACAGCAGATGTGAATGGTATCCTGCATAATAGCTTACCAACTTCTAAACTGAGGTATGGCTATTGTTTAGGAGGCCAGCTATAACAAAATACTATAGAACAGATGTATATAACAACCTCATCTTGCATAGGAAAACATTTTGTAGCCCTCTATTTCCTAGTTGTAAACCTAAATTCTATAAACTGAAATACAGACTGCCATTGAGCCCAGTGAAAAACAGCTAAAAAAAAACATGTAAATAAAGCAGCCAAAATTGTAGGGCCCATTACACTAGGGATGTAAGCAAGAGACAAAAATAAATAAATAAAATAAAATAAAAAGTACCTACCAACAAGAGTATGGGTATGTAGGTATAAACTATAAACAGTGGGCTAACAACATAACACAATTAGCCAAGTACGTCTCAAAATATGAATAAAAATTGTTGGTCAAAGAACTAGCTTTAGTGCAAAACGTGTAAACCATCCAGCCCAACCTCTTTCAGCAAATACGACAGTCATAGTTGTCCACTCCGCCTGTGTAGGCTTGTGTGGCTGGAGTTTCAGAGAGCAGCCGGATGTAAGCTGAGGTGGCTGAGAAATTAACATTAGCACAAGACAGACTGATAACAAGTCGGCAGTCCCAACACCGTGCTATAAATGTTGACCAAAACACAGTGGTTATCAAGTAACTAAACATCTCCGTGATGGTGTAACGTTCACATTGTGCCTTTGTTTACCAGAACTGGTCGTATAGGAAAAGTCCAGCATATGTTTTGGCAAACAGGTAACGTTAACATTAGTTCACATACGGCTAGGCTACCGCCAGCCGGCCAGATTAGCCAGCAGTTAGCCCAAGAAGCTATCAATGACAGCATCTTTTAGCAGGTTAGCAATGAAATCGGTCGGGCGAGGTCCCTCTGTGCCTTCACGCAGGCCAATGATGATATTTCTACGTGACCTTCCCTCTAGATCCTCGCACTTCTCGGATAGGGAAGCCACCTGCTTAGTGAGGTTTTGTAGTTTGATCTCCAGGGATGTAGCCTCATCTGTCCAGTGATTTGTCCCCTTTTCCAACTCTGTCACACGATTGGCCAAGGCCCCAGCCTCGGATCTGACTGCCGCTAGGTCGCCATGTATTTCAGTCCGTACTGATGTAATTTCGGATCTCAAAGATGCTGCTAAACTTTCTATTTTAGCGTCCACAGAAGCACAAATGTCGGCTTTCAGTGCTGCCGGCTCAGATGTTAAATCAGTGCGAAGTGAAGCAATAATACTGAGAACAGCATTGTCCAATGTGGCAGGGTTAGCTTTGTCAGGGCTAGCTCCCTTAGCACGAGGCTGGTTCAGCATAATGTATTACTCAAAAAAGACGTGATAATATCAAAAATATCACCAGAACAGTTGTTTGTTCCCAACTGACAAAAATGGACAGTGTAGAATTATTGAGCAATTGGCAGGGAGCTCCAAAATCTTCCGCCTACCCACGCATCGTAGCACCGGAAGTCATGTTTTTCTTTTCTAACATTTAAGTGATTACCTAGAGAGGTTTTTATTATTCTGCGCCTGGAGCAGGTGCGCAATAAGAACTCCACAGGCAGAATCCATCTCCTGCTCCTCGGCTCTGACACTGCCGTTACACTGCAGTCATTTTGTGGCAGTAAAATCCAGATTTGTTGGCCCTTTAAAATTGATTTGAAGGTCAGATGGAAACGCCGCTGGTGACAGAGGCAGAGACAGTTAACAGCAGGGACACAAAGCCAGAGCTGGAGACACTGTGAGGAAAGTAAATGGCTTCATTTACTGGAGCTGCAGTGAGATATACCCTGTTTCACTTTACTGCCACTGAGACTCAGTATGTGTTTCATGGTCGCCTCTCATTGCCGTCTGTCACCTTCCTTTATCCTTAATTGGACAACCACAGAAGGTGTCGGCTCTTTTTCCTCAGTCGACCTCTTCAGCCTTCAAAGTAAATGATGAGCTGCAGATGAACTATGTGACATAATCTAATTAATATTGTCGCAGCTCGTTATCTGGATGGACATCATCGATTAATTGCCCTGGCAACGGTAACCCACGGCAACTGACATGAGAGGATGAGATGTGTCTGAAGAATTTGATTCTTTTGTTTGTTTAACTTGCTCTCCTCCTCTTCTCTTCTCTCCTCTTCTTCCTCCTCCTCCTCCTCTTCCTCCTCTGGCTCTGTGCAGGGCCGGGTTTGAACAGGATATCGAGGGCGACCACTCGTTTCACCCAGACAGCTGCCATGGTGAGATAAACTCGCCATTTTACAGCCACAATACTTATGATAACAGTTCTAATATGAGGTGTAAACAGTGTAAAAGTCAGTGGATTGTAAAAGTGCAGTAATGATACAGACAATAAACTGGACAATGAAAGAAATGGGCAGAATTTTAAGGGGATACGTGGAGTTTTGTGCAGCAGAAGAATCTGACTGTGGTTGTGTTGTGTTCGTGTGCAGCCGATGTGTTGGCAACCACACGGAATCAGGAGTCTGCAGCCGACTCGGCCTACGGTAAGAAACTCTTCTTATGATGGCTTTTATTCCACTTCAGCAGCAGAGAGTCATGATGTGATATTTAACAGCACCACCACTGGTCAGGTGAGGTATTACACCTCATCATCAGGACAGGACGTCTAAATTGAAGTCCACGTCCAGGGGTTACAGAGCAATATGATCATTCACACTCCACTATGTTCACCAGCTATTTTCCAGCTGTGTCTGTCTGCCATCTGCTGCTGAGCAACCAGGCTACAGTGGCTTCTTACAGCTTCTTCTTTGAAAAAATTAATGTTTTGGCTGACTGGTCTAT
Source organism: Epinephelus lanceolatus (assembly GCF_041903045.1). Classification (NCBI taxonomy): domain Eukaryota; kingdom Metazoa; phylum Chordata; class Actinopteri; order Perciformes; family Serranidae; genus Epinephelus; species Epinephelus lanceolatus. The sequence continues at coordinate 40,750,682 of NC_135749.1, forward strand.
ATTATAAGTCATTCATCAAATACCAATGCTTTGGGTTGGTGGTTCAGGCCGACCACCAACTCAAAGCATTGGTATTTGACGAACTGGGAATGAGACTCAACAATCAACTATCTTTCTCGAGAGTTACATACAGCACTTTTAATCTAGCAATGATGTGCCCATTTTTTTTTCCCCCTTCGGCCGATTGATTCGTTGAATAGTATGTAGAATTTAAGTCGACCAAGATTTTCTTTGGTTGACTACAGCACCATGGGACGGATGAACAATGAGATGATACTCACTATAAAACTCCATAAAGGCCGACGGGAGCTGCAGATTCAGCTGATAACCCTCTAGCTGTGTCTCAATTCAGGGGCTGCAGCCTTCAAAGGCTGCATTTGAAGACCGATTGCGTCAAATCGGTGTGACCAAGGCTGTCCCATTTCGAAGGCTCCTTCAAATGCAGCCAAGAAATGCAGCTTTCTTTCCCAATATTTGGAGGATGCAATAGATGAATCCTTCGTGGCCCAGTTGTAACAGTTGTTAACTAGCTAACGCTTAGCTGTTGTTAACATTACTATTAGCTAAAAGCACACAGCTTAAACAATCCTAACTCAAAAAGTTTACCTGAAAACGGTCCTCCATCATCCTGAAATATATCAAACGGCGGTGTCTCTGGCGGTGAATCATCTCCTCAAGTATTAAATAAAAAGTTTAAATATAATATCAATCTCTGGGTCCATGATTTAGGGCTAACTTACTTACTACCTTTATCCTTCTTTCGTCAAGTTTAGCTGGTTGCTAGGTAACAGGAACGGCAATTGGTTGAGGCGAGAACAACTGGTGATGCAACCACGAAATCCTCGGCATACCAGACTGTCCCATTTCGGAGACCATTCGGTTTGGCTGATGCAGTCTTTAAAGGACGCGGCCGACGTAAACTGTGAAGGCCGCGTCCTTCAAAGGATGCCGCCCCTGAATTAAGACACAGCTTCTACCAGAGAGGCACACAGCACACTGTTTTCCCATTGTCATTTAATGCATCATTATAAAAGTATTGATTCTACTACTTTGACAGCCTGATGGGTCTCACATGTTGATGGTAAGACATCCTAAATCAAAATACCTATTTTTTTGTATTGTGACAGATTGTTTTCTATCAAAATTTGTAGGATATACAGTCTGACACCTCTGAAGTTACCAACATGTCTCCTAGCAGCGCAGGCCTTCAACTGTCAATCAACTGTTGCTGTGGGAAATGCCCACTCAGACTCTGTTTTCACAAATATATCTAAAAAAACAGTTTGATCTGCACAAATGCTGTTGTGACGCTGCAGTTTACATTTCCATGTACAATAAGTGATCAGTCTCTGATTGATGGGAAATCAGCAGATTTATTAAATACATCTTCGACCAGGAGAAAAGGTCCCGAAAGAGTGAATCTTCCAGAAGTCTGAGGGTTTACAGAGAGCAGCGTGTCAGCAGGCACATGCCAATGAGCTCATCTTGACCCCTCTGCTGAAGAGCTCAAACTCAACCGGAAGAAATTTGGTTGTTACCGCTCGATTGACTCGTGTTGATGTACAGTAGCTCGTCGCTTGGTTTGACCTCCACTAGATTACAGTCCAGCAGATCAAAGCATCGCCTTGCTAAGAGGCCTGCCCTGTATTCATGGCCGTGTCTCGGCTGCTACCTGACTGTAAAGAGTTGGTAATTCCTAAACCAGCCCAGGAATTGTCATTCAGAGAGCGACAGCAGACCCACGCAGTGAATCCCATTAAGGCTCTTTGAGCTGTATTACTGTGATTAAAGTCAGAGAGGGGGCAGACAGACAGCAGAAACACAGACTTCAATAATACAGATTGTCTGTCAGGAGCACTTGAAGAGAACTTGAGTGGCTGCGTCATGTCAGTGGTGATAAAGAGAAAACACAGAGTCACCACACAGAAAAATACAGGAAGTTGAGAGGATTAAGAAAAACTGACTGAGATAAATGATTAGTTGTTCTTTTTCACCACATCCTAAGTCTCTTATCAGACGTCTCTGAGCCTCCTAAAGTCGATCACCAGCTCAGTTTGACATTGTCATGTTTGACTTGTTTTGCGTCATTCCTGGTGGGAAATTGATGCAGATTTTATTTCATTTTTTTGCTGAGCAGTCCTGATCCTTTCAGAGAGCTGCAGCTTCCACACTAAACACTGAAGTCCATGGGATTTTTTTTAAAGGGTAGCCAAGTCCTCAGAGCTTAGAGAGCGCCTCGCTTTGTATTCTGCCGCATAAGTTAATTGCATTCACCTGGCATCTAAATGAGGTCCTGTTAGACGACTAGAATGAAAAGTACCCTTTATAAAGGAGCTCTGAGAGCCACAGAGCACAGAGATGCTGTCCTGAAGAAATGAACCCACTCAAGTCTGGTGACCGTAAAAATCAGCAGTTGACATCCTTTCACTACATTAAGCTTCAAGTTAAAGGGTATTTTTTCCACCTGGACTCTATTTATCTGTGTTTTTGTGACAAAAAGGCTAGTGAAGAACATTCATGTACTGTATGTATGTATGTATGAACATTCATAGATACATAAATTCACTGGTAATAAATGACACGTAACTTAAAAATGATAAATTAACTTGTTCTTTCTAGGTGTTAGCAGCTTAAATTTGATGATTTTACACTCGACTTCAGGAAGTCAAAAAAGACTTGCAGTTCGACTTGGATTTTAAAACCTTGCAACTTTACATGGACTCAAGCCTTTTGATTTGAAAATACTTGATACCTTTCCTTGAGTGAATTTGACCAGAGAAAGTCATAAACATTTTTCCAATGTGAGAAGAGTTAAATACAAGTCAGGACAGAAACATAAAAAAAATCATTCTGATGTGCTTCTGCTATGAAAATATTATGTCAGCACTACTTTTTTATGATGAAGTTCACTCGCACTTGTTTTAAAAAATAGATAAAATTTTTAAAAAGTAGGCATGATTTTTGTAACTTTAATATGTTATTACCCTTTAGTTAAGATAGCATTACCTTCGGTAAGGAGCGCATTATGACTTGTATAGGACTCAAAATTCAATGTTTAGGACTTTGGACTTGTAAGTCTTGACGTGGGACTTATAGAACAGTGAGCAGGCACCCCCTCTGGGAATGTGCTTCTTAATATTATGAGAATAAGCAAAAATATTCATAAAAATAAATAGTGTTTTTAAATAGTTAATTTCTGAACTACTTAATGATGAATTAATTTCTCAGTGGGGTTGCAGAACTCATTGATCATATGTGCAGATAGCGGGGAGGGTTCAGGTCTTGAAAATCAAACATGGAGGACCAGAGTCCTGCACGGGTCCATTTTTGAAAACCGGCACCCATACCTGTAAAGCTCGGGACCAGAACCGACCCGTTACCTGTCATTATGTCTAAGTCAAAGCTGCACCCGTTAATAAAAGACCCAGGACCCAACCTGCAGCCGTGATTAAACACACACAGGCTACAGTCACTCAAGTTAATAAGGTTCTCTGTTCTTGAATTCCAAATCCAGTGGAGGAGGTGTTTCTTTCACTGGCTGTGCTTAATGGCGGAATGGTGAAACATTCAATCACTGCCAGGTTAGGAAACATTTGAGCATGCTACTTTTCAATACAATTTAATTTTACAACATTTTAATAATATTTTTGAACACTTTATCAAGATTTTTTCAGATATTTCATTAACATTTTTTGGACGTTTTCAAAATATATTTCGGACATCATATCAACATTTGTTTTGGACATTTTTAGAATATTTTTCAGACATTTCATCAATTTTTTTTTTGGACATTTTATCAACTTTTTTCAGATATTTTAATAAGATTTTCTGGACATTTTAGAAACATTTTTTTTTAGACATTTATATAATATTTTCTGGACATTTCATTAACATTTTTCACCACCATAAAACCCCAAAAGGAACCTCCTTGGGTGTCTTGAACTCCATGTAGACTGCCACGAGCTGCTAAGTTTCATGACTGGAGTCCTCCGCGTCGGTGACCAATGTGACAACGGGGTCAAAGGTTCCACCTGTGTCACTGACTTTTAAAATAAAAGGAGCTGCAGCTTGATAGTGATTTAGATGTCAAAATATTACACATAGACTGCACATCTTTTTACTTAGTTTCATTCTGAAAAATATAAAAATATAGGTCTCACCCACTACCCGCCAGCGTGTGGTTCATTTTTACGAGTTAATTTATATATAATTACATGTTTTTACCATCCCGTGGGTACCCATTCCAGTGCAGGACTCTGTGCTCTTTACGGAGCCGGGTATGCTGCACCTGTTCAGAAAGTTTGAAATCTCTTTGAGGAAGAATTGAGTCGCAAAATAAGAATAAGAATAAGAATAACTTTATTCATCCCCAAGGGGAAATTCAATTATCTGTCAGTTCATCTATTATATGTCAAAGAATTATAAAGCCTGATGGCTGTTGGTATATAGGATCTTCTGTATCTCTCTGTCCTGCATCGAGGAGAGAGGAGCCGTCCACCACAGTTTTTTTGGTCCATCAAGGTGTTGTGGAGTGGATGATCTGGGTTGTTCATGATGGCCTCAAACATCTTCAGTGTGCATCTCTCCACCACCTCCTTCAGTGTGTCCAACCTGACTCCAATCACAGAGCCAGCTCTTTTGACTAGTTTGTTCAGCCGCCTTGCATCTTTGTGTCTGATGCTTCCTCCCCAGCAGACAGCATAAAACAACACACTTGCCACCACAGACTGATAAAACATCTGCAGCATCTTACTACAGATGTCGAGAGATCTGAGCTTCCTCAAGAAAAAGAGGTGGCTCTGCCCCTTTTTGTAGAGAGCGTCTGTGTTTAGGGACCAGTCCAACTTATTATCCAGGTATACACCTAGATACTTATAGCTTGGCACCACCTCGATGTCCACCCCACAGGTATTCATTGCCTGAAGAGGGGGCTTGGACCTGCGGAAGTCTACGATCATTTCCTTGGTCTTTGAGGTGTTCAGGAGGAGACAGTTCTTATGACTCCAGTCACTGAAGGCTTTTATCTGGTCCCTATATTCAGACTCCTGCCCATTCCTGATACAGGCCACAATAGCAGTGTCGTCCGAGTATTTCTGGATGTGGCAGGACTCAGAGTTGCATTTGAAGTCTGCCGTGTACAGTGTGAACAGGAATGGAGCCAGGACAGTCCCTTGTGGAGCTCCTGTGCTGCTCATTAATGTCCCAGAAACACAGTTCCCCAACCTGACATACTGTGGCCTTCCTGTCAGGTAATCTGTGATCCAGGAGATAAAGGAAGGATCCACTGCCATCTCTGTGAGCTTGTTTTTGAGTATGTTGGGTTGGATGGTGTTGAATGCGCTTGAAAAATCAAGGAACATGATTCTCACATAAGCGCCAGGTTCCTCCAGATGAGCTAGGGCACGGTGAAGCATGTAGAGGACAGCATCATTCACTCCAATGTGTTTGTATGCAAACTGCAGGGGGTCGAGTTTGTCTTTGACCTCAAGTCTCAGTAGGCGTAGAATCAGCCGCTCCAAGGTCTTCATGATGTGCGAAGTGAGGGCTACTGGTCTGAAGTCATTAAGTTCAGCTGGACATTTAATTTTTGGTACCGGTACAACACAGGAAGTCTTCCACAGTGCCGGCACCCACCCCAACTGTAGACTGAGGTTGAAGATCTTGTGGAGAGGTTGACACAGTTGGGCAGCACAGTCTTTGAGGAGCCTTGGACACACACCATCTGGGCCAGCAGCCTTACCAGAGCAAAGTCTTCCCAGCTCCAAACTCAACCCTATCTCTGTGACAGACAAGGGTGGAGGCACAGGTGTAAGAGGAGGGGTGGCTGCCACATTGGAGTTGTACACAAGTTGTGGAGGTGGAGGTGATGGAGGAGGAGGAGAAGCACCATTGGAAGTGGGAGTGGCTGCCGTATTGAATCTATTGAAGAACTGATTGAGTTCATCAGCTCTTTCTGCATCACCCACCACTGGCTGTCCTTTCTTGTTGTTGTAACCAGAGATGGTGTTGACTCCTCTCCACATTTCACGGATGTTGCTGTGTTGTAGATTCCTCTCCAGTTTCTTTTTGTATTCCACCTTTGCCATCTTAAGTCTCTTCTTCAACTCATGTTGCACTTGTTTGAGCCGTGCTTTGTCACCATCTCTAAAAGCTGCCTTCTTCTCATTGAGGATTGCCTTTATGTCACTGATAGTCCAAGGTTTGTTATTGTGGAAACAGCGTGCAGTCTTTGTAGGTATGACTGTGTCTTTACAGAAGTTGTTGTAATCAGTAAAACAGTCAACCTGTCTATCAATGTCCATGATGGTCTCCTCTGTTTCCAGCAGCACATCCCAGTCTGTGCATTCAAAGCAGTCTCTTAGAGCCTAAGTAACCTCTGGTGTCCATTTCATGACTGTGAGTTTAGTTGCACGCTGCCTCCACACACGGGGTTTGTAACATGTCTGCAGAAGAACCAAGTTGTGATCTGACCTGCCCAGTGGTGGTAAGGCAGTGGCTCTGTAAGCTTCTTTGACATTGACATACAGCAGATCAAGGGTTTTATTTTCTCTGGTTGCACAGTTAACAAACTGTGTAAATCCAGTCAGGTGAGAGGAGAGGGAAACATGGTTGAAGTCTCCTGATATTATCAATAGTGCCTCAGGATGTTTAGTCTGTATCTTAGCAACGAGTTCATGGAGAACTTAACATGAAACTTCAGCAGTTACCTTGGGTGGGATGTACACAAATATTGTTATGATATGACTGAATTCTCTTGGTACATAATATGGCCTCATACCAACTGCCAAAAGTTCAATATCTGGACAACACATCTTCTCCATGACAGTAATATGTGCAGAACTGCACCATCTCTGGTTCACAAATAAAGCCAGGCCCCCACCTTTTTCTTGCCACTAGCTTTAGAGTCTCTGTCCGATCGTATGAGAGTGAAGCCAGGTAGATCCACATTGGAGTCTGAGATGTTTTGATTCAACCACGTTTCCGTAAAACACATGAGACTGCACTCACGGTATACTTTCTGAGTCTTCACCAGTATCTCCAGTTTGTCACTCTTGTTGGGCAGAGAGTTGACATTTCCCATGATGAAGGGCTTATATCTCCATTTCCAAGCCTTCACCTTTGCACCAGCACGGCAACCACAAAAACACCTCTTCATCTCGGCTGGAATAGGATGGTGTCCTCCAGACTTGCTCTGTTTCAACGAAAAAAAGGCTCCTCTCTTGAATAAACTATTCTCTTCACATAAGTATCCATTAGTAGTTGAGAAAATGTAATAAACATTCAGTAAAACTAAGTAAAATTGCAGAGCTACCAGACTTTGCTGCTACTAGTTGAAGCGCATGTTCTAGAAAATGAAACATATGGAAACAGCTGCAGAGAGACAGTTAAATATCACTGCTTGTCCCTTAAATGTGAATGCATTTGTCTTGCTGTAATATTGCCTCAGACTTTGCCCACTTATACACTTACAATGCAGTTAGAGGAGGGAAATATGAGGCTGAGCAGTGTTTCCACACTTCCGGAGCTCAGGTGTATTTATATGTAGCTGCTGCAGCTTCACCTCAACCTTTAATTTGCCTCTTTAATCAGTGAAACAGCAGCAGGATGTGAGACTACACAGACAGCCTGCAGTCACTTACAGAGCAGGTTATAAAACAATGATTTCCTGCCTGAGTTTTCCCTCCATAAATATGAGTTTGCAGGCAGAACACACCTCGCTGTGCAGCGATTAGCCCTGACTGACTGACTGACTGACATGATTACAGGCGCAGCAGATGTAAAGCAGTGGGAGACTCCAACAGTGCCGGCGGATTATTTAACATCCTTCCACACTTTTATGTCCTGACTTGCACTAATGGTGTCGTGATAAACCGTGTCATTTAAGTTTTAGATTTTATTGACGCCTGCGGGGATTACCCAGCGAGTTAATAGTACCATAACACAATAAGAACCCACAGCACTCACCAGCTAACATTAGCCACATCTGGCAGCACGCTCATTCTTCACGCTTTCATTGCGAAGCTTAAATATGCAGTGATTAAGTCAAGAGTGATTGTTGGTGGTGCTATTATACAGTAGGACTGACAGCAGGCACTTCCTCCATAATGGTGTCTGACGCATTAACTTCATGGTGTCGGGCAGCCAGGCATGAAGGACTCGGAACACAATAAATGATAGATGTTTTAGCCAGCTTGCACCCATATTTATTCGCAGCATCACGCTAAAGTGGCTGCTGTTACTGTAATGACATCGTTTGGCGGAAAACTATTCCCATAATGACGTTTTTGCTGCAAATTGGTTATTTAATGCAGTGCAAGGGAGGCCCCTGCGGGCGCAGCTTTGGCTCTGAATGGACATAAATTGGCCATTATGCTGCAGAGTGCCATTACAGGGGAGTTCTTTATTAGATGAGAGTTGACATTGTGCAGAATGAATTCTGCAAATGCAAATGATGATGGTTCTCAGATGACATGAATGCTGTCTGTGTGTGACCTTTACATTACTTATTGTACCGTTGGTGATCCATGAAATGAAGTTTATTCTGCTGCTGAGCTCAGCCCTAATAATGAACAATTAAAACGGCTTTTATGTCCTGAATGGTGAACTTGTCAGGAGTTTCAGAATGAATTCAGTGTTCCCATCCAGTCGGATTAAAACAATCCTTCAGCAGATGTGTCGTGGAAGAGTTCCAGTGAGATATGTCACTTTATGTCCATTAATGTGCCTCAGTGTGTCCAGCAGATGGTGACTGATGCAGTTGATCAGCTTTAGCCCACAGTCGCTGTTCCACTTCATCCACTTGTTGTACATCTCTAATATATCTTGTGTATTTGATTCTTTGTCACACCCAAGAAATACATTTCTGTCAGTGTGCAAAACATTTGGGGGGACAATCATGCTGAGGAAATAAACATATTAACAGCAAACACATAAGAATGTTGTGTGCTGTTGAACATTTTAACAAATTTGCTACATGTGAAAACATGTTTTGTGCACACCTGCAGAGCTCTGCCTCAGCCTTAGCCTCAGAAGCGACCTGTCACCTGCAATTATCTCTGAATCAATTGTGGACTTGACGCAGTGACACGAGCAGAATGTGCACAAGCAATCTGGAAATCCATCTGTAAAAAAAAAACCTTTTTTTCTTCCTTTACCTCTGGAGGCACAGCCCGGAGTTTTTCGACTAACGGAAGTGCAGGGGCCTCGGCGATCGCTCATGCCCTTCACTTTCGGCGGTGCCCCCAGGGAATCGCCGTGTTGTTTACAAATACTTTGGGTAGAAAACCAGCAGAGTTTAGCTATATATCACATTTTTCACGTCTCTATATCACCATGTAGACTAATCTGATGTTTGTTAAGTCTATAAACACAATGATTGAACAAACGTTACTATTTCTGTGTGTTTTGTAATTAACATGGTTATCGTAGATTAGCTGGGCTAACCGTTAGCTGTTAACGTTAGCCGTTAGCGGTGTCTGTAATTATATTTTTTCCAGCGGACATCTTAGTTACAACATGAGTGAGCTAGCAAAGCAGTATTGTGTTGCTATGTGTGGTATTTATTCAGTTATGGGAAATCACAATGTCTAGAAAGCATCAGTGGCTGCAGCTGACAGGGACAGTTAGCAAAGCTAACATCAGAACGTCATCTGTTAAAAGCCTCCCGTTGTCGGATACGACATGAAACTACTCCAGTTTGCTCAATCATGTTGTAACTAAGACATCCACTGGAAAAAAAAAATTTCACGTTGATGAGACAGCGTTTTGGGTGGAGCGGTCGCTATGGACGCGGAGCTTGCTGTTTCTGTAGGTACACATTTCCTGGGGACACCTGCACGTCTCGGCCACGCCCCCTCCATTGTGATTGGCTAAAGCGCAGCATCGTTCAAACTCAAAGCCCCGCCCTCCCCCCCTCTGTAGTCGTCTTTCACGCAGGGCTGCCGACAGATTTTACAATGTAAATTGCAGAATCTGTCTTGAGAGATTAGTGCACAAGTGCCTCCATGTTCCCAGCAACAGCTGCAGCACTAACACAGACTGCATCAGCTGCCTATCATGTTCTCTGTGTTTCTCCCATCAAGTGCTCCAATCCTGCAACCAATTTGAGGACACTGGAGGCTTAGCCCGGACTTCTATAGAGGCTCCAAGGGATCTCCCCCTGGGAATTTTTTATTTATTTTTTTTTTTTTACTTTTTAGAGAGCTTAGCTGGAGGCAAAACAATTCTTCACAGACATTAGCTAGTTTAGCAAGTTCTGTTGGCTTGTTGTAGAAAATGGAGGAAGATGAAATGAGTGGTGCATTCAGAAATACTCATTCCGAGTGTTGGAGCACACTCTAACACAAATTGGACCACTCATAAATTTGGAGCGCTGTCTGAATGTACTGTTCGGTTACATCTCGGAATGGCAGAGCGCACTCTGGGCGTCTGGGGAGACAGAGCAACAGAGCGCCGAGCTGAATGAATTTGTGATCAACTTAACCTTTGGTTAATTTATGTAGAAATATAATGCTCCATTTCTTCAACCAACAGGGCTTTTATTTTAGTGTAGAGTGTCAGACAGAAATTAACCAACGCACCATGTCAGGTCACTCACTCTCTGGGACCGTATGTGTTACTTGAATAAGTAAACACTGACCAACAGGACCAGACTGGTTGACCCGTATGCTCTCACTCAGTGGATGGATGATGTCACAGGAAGCTTTGTGGTTGATTACTATGCCAATCTTACAAAGGAGGACGACAATTGAATGGTTATGTTCAGCTTGTTTTGCTATGGAAGCTAACATTAGCTAATGAGCTGAAAGGTTAGCGTCACAGAGAAATCCAGTTTTCCTCTTAATACCTCCCTAATTTCTGATGAGGTGGACATGATAACCCTTCATACACATAACGTTATTCATCCCTACAACAGCAAATACTACTAACCTGATATGAAGTGTGTGCTGCACACGTGAGCATTTTTGATGATGGGGGGGGCATCACTGAGGACTTTGTGGCAAGGAAGGCCAGAAGGGTGAGGTTTTAGCTGCAGGTGTGTTCTTCTGATCAGTGCAGTAGTATCAAAATTTTGCTGGGGTTTCGCCCACTTGACATGCTGCTGTGTTGTGCTATGGCCTATTCAAATGCTGGAATTTGTTATTTACGCACTGTCCATAACAATAACTATGCTAGTTAACAAACTGTGTCGGACTTGGGTTGGGTTTTGTCAGGAAAATGCGGCCCGAGCCGTGCTCTAGTGCGCGCCATAGGGGGTGTGTCGCCCAGGGTGCCATTTAGGCTAGAACCACCACTGTGTCTAGTGCTTTCGTCTTATCACTTTTTACCATAGTTGTCTTTGTTTTTGTTGACAGGCATTGGTGGCTGGTTTTGAGCCATGACTCCTTTTATTCTGGCTCCCAATAACACAACAAAACCACGTTTTAAGACTCCTTAAAACGGCTCTGTTTTATTTCAACCAAACCGCAGCTGGTGATTGTTGGAACAGTGGAAAGACAAACCAAAACAGTTTTTTGTGAGTTTTATTTTGTTTTTGTCTTTTATGATAACAAAATGACTGTTTATTTGAATGGAGTCTGGTGGGTTTAACAGTGGTTAATTTGGGGCTGTTTCGGGTGAAATTAAAAGGATCTTACTTTTTAAAACAAAGGTCTGTTTCCATAGGGATCCTTTCCATAATGTTGACAGACACTTAGCATGACAATCTGAGCCTGTCAGTGACAAAAAACAAACACTTTTATTAGACATGGCTGCAGCACTCTCGGTTTCAAAAGCAGTTGTTTCCATTCATCACTTAGACTCAAAATTTGACATACCTGCAAAAGCTCCTGAAAATGAGCCATGATGTCTCCCTAGCCTCTGCACTTGTTGATGGCGGAAATATTGGCAAATCAGCTCGATCAAAAAGGCAGAAAACAACTTCAGGATCAAATCAAATCAAATCAAATCAAATCAACTTTATTTATATGGCACTTTTCATACGACAGTAACACAAAGTGCCTCACAGAGGTTAAAAACAACAAAGAACCAAAATAGAAAACAAAAAAGAAAAGAGAAAACCCAACCCTCCCACCCCCACATAGAGATACATAAGTATACACATACACACACACACACACACACACACACACACACACACACACACTAGCTATCACTAAAGAGACATGGCCGAGCACCGAGACCCGAGGCAAGGAAAAAGCCACCTCTGGGGGCCGTCCACACTGAGAGGGCCCACGGACCACGGCCACAGGGAGCGCCGCCGTAGAGACCACCCTGACCCGGGCAGACAGGAGGCTCCACACCGAGGTGCAGTGCCCTTCAGCCACCAAGGTCAGAGCTGTCCACGGGATGGCACCCCCATCGGTAGACCAGGAACAACTCTCAGTGTGGTAGGCCCACATGAGGAAACACTGGAGCTAAAAACTGAGGGACTAAAGCAGTAGGATAGGATAAAAGGTATAAAATGAACCAAATAAACAAAAAGCTATTTAGCTCATAATATTAAGTTAATAGCTAGGTAAGAATGATCTAAAACAGAGACATAAAATGCATCAAAACTAAAACCTATGACTAAAATAACAAAAGATAAAGATTAAAAGAGATAAGAACGTAAAAAGAGGAAGGGTAAGAGCATTTTTTTAAAAAAACAAAAACAAAAAACAAATAGATAAATTGGTTACAAGCCTGACAAAAGGAATTTAAAATAGATAAAGAGATCAGTTAAAAGCCTGATTAAAAAGATGAGTCTTGAGCCTCTTTTTAAAAACATCAACAGTCTCTGCAGCCCTGAGGTTCTCCAGCAAGCTGTTCCACAATCGGGGGCCATAATAGCTAAATGCTGCCTCCCTGTGTGCTTTAGTCCTAACTTGTGGTATGGTTAAAAGGCCTGTGCCGGAGGACCTCAGGGTCCGCGAGGGTTGATATGATAAAAGCAGGTCAGATAAATAAGAAGGCCCAAGACCGTTAAGACATTTAAAAACTAATAAAAGAAATTTAACAATGATCCTGAAGCACACGGGGAGCCAATGCAGCAATTTTAAAACTGGTGTAATGTGCTCCCGCCCTCTGGTTCTTGTCAGCACTCGTGCAGCTGAATTCTGTAATAATTGTAGATTTGAGATACTCTTTTTGGAAAGACAAGAGAGCAGGGTACTACAATAATCTAACCTACAGGAGATAAAAGCATGCATCAGCACCTCCGTGCTGGCCTGAGAGAGAAACGGGCAGACTCTGGCTATATTCTTAAGGTGGTAGAAACCTGCCTTTGTTATGTTTTAAACGTGGAAATATGCGGTTTAAAATCCTGTAGTTTTGGTAAAAGTTTCTCTCTGGTCTTCAGGACCAATGACTAAAACCTCTGTTTTGTCCTGGTTGAGCTGTAGGAAATTCGCTGCCATCCATGACTTTATGTCTAAAATGCAGTTAAAAAGGGTATCAATTGGCCCCGTGTCATCAGGAGACACGGTGATGTACAGTTGCGTATCATCAGCATAACTATGAAAGCTGATGCCGTGCCTCCTGATGACGTCCCCCAGGGGAAGCATGTAGAGATTAAAAAGAGTTGGACCTAAAATTGACCCCTGGGGGACCCCACACTTTATGTCATTGGTTCCTGAGGAACATGTATCCATACTTACAAAGAAGTGTCGATCAGTAAGGTAAGAGACGAACCAGTTAAAAACAGTACCAGAAAGGCCGACCAGGAGCCTCAGTCTATTTAATAAAATGTGATGGTCTACTGTATTGAAGGCGGCGGTCAGATCCAGTAAAACCAAGACTGTGAGTTTATGGTTATCTAAATTGCACCTGATGTCGTTTAAAATCTTTAAAAGGGCTGTCTCGGTACTGTGGTTCATCCTAAAACCAGACTGATACTTCTCTAAAGTGTTATTTGTATCTAAAAAATCATTTACTTGGGTAAAACCCAGTTTTTCTAAAATTTTGCTTAAAAATGGTAAGTTGGATACAGGCCGATAATTCTTAAAAATTTTGGGGTCTAAATTGCTCTTCTTCAGAAGAGGCTTCACCACCACCATTTTCAAGGAGGTCGGGAAGACACCCGTCTGAAGAGAGCAATTCACCACGTACAGTAACTGTTCCTCAAAGAATCCATAAAATGTCTTTAGAAATGATGTGGGAATTGGTTCTAAAAGGCAGGTTGTGGGCTTTACTTGGGAGAAAACTCAACCAAGTGTCCTCGCATCAACCAGGGCAAAACTCTCCAGTGTTTCCTCAGGTAAACGCAATGATCCAGGTGTGTTGACAGTTAAAATCTGTTGCGATAAAAGACTGGATCTGATGTCATTGATTTTACTTCTGAAGTGGTCTGCAAAGTCCTCACAAAGGGCATTGGTTGTTGTCTTAGGCGATCTGTTAAAATTACTGTTTCTTAAAATATCAATTGTGGAGAAGAGGAATTTGGGATTGTTTTCATTGTCAGAGATTAGTTCCAATTAGATTAGATCCAATTCATTAAATTCAAGTTTTGAATTTACTGGATTTTTTAAATTCACTTCACTTAAAGTAATCAAGAATAAATATTTTTACTTACCCCTAGTCACAATGCTGAATCCCACCTGTGAGGCTCCTGTCTCTCTTCCATTTCCTTCTGTCTCTCTTTCTACCTCTCCTCCTCCATCTCCTCCAATCTCTCTCCTACTTGTCATCCGACAAAAAATATATTGATGCAAAACATGGGGCGGCTGTGGCTCAGAGGCAGAGCGGGTCGTCCACCAATCGAAAGATCAGTGGTTCAATCCCGGGCTTCTCCAGGCTGCATGTTGAAGTATCCTTGAGCAAGATACTGAACCCCAAGTAGCTCCCGATGGCTGTTCTGTCGGTGTGTGAGTGTGTTAAAACTGAGTAGCAGGTGGCACCTTGTTTGGTAGCCTCGGCCACCAGTGTATGTGTGTGTGTGAATGGGTGAATGTGACTCGTAGTGTAAAAAGCGCTTTGAGTGGTCACTAGATGACTAGAAAGGTGCTATACAAATGCAGGTCCATTTACATGTGAACAGTGGGACAATTTGAGATGCAACAGTCATAGATTTTGATTGTTGTAGCCTGAGGAAAACATACTGTATGTTTTACAATTGTGTAATTCATTAAACAACATCTGAATGTATATAGGCTAAAGAACAGCCATAATGTCAACACAAGTTAGTCAGCTTCATCATGTTAAACATAAATAAAATAAATCACCAAAAATGTAAATGCTCCAAAATCATTATAATACAACTGTGTGCAAAATGTTGCACTTACACCCAATATCTATTACATAAATATGACTCAGTGTTGGTGTTTTTACTGGGAGCAGTGGATCTCTATTCTCCTAAGTCTCTCCTTCACACACCATGGATGCTGAAGACTGTCACTGAAGGAGCTATTATTTACACTTTATTTATTCAGACTGTTTCTATCATGTCATCTTACTACAAACATTAATTTGAACTTTGTCATCACTATATGAGATCTATAATTGCTGATGGAGCATGTTAAGTGGAATTTCATGTTCTCTGGCAGCAATATTTATCTAATAGTTGCCAAACTTAGCTCAGCTAGTATTCGCTTGTTAGTATCTCATTACCTAGCAAAGAGTTGCCAAGGAACGCCATTCAGTTAGCCTAACATCAACAGGTGTTGGCAGAAAATACTATTTTTTAGCTTATTTACTGAACCAACCAACTCACATCTGTTTTCTTCCTTTTCATCCAGTTCATCAACAACTGTTGTTGGTGCTGGGCCTGCTGGCGTGTCATTTTTCAGCTGCGAAATCTGCACGTGTTTGTTTGTAGAATGCGAATTTGAAATGTACGCTGTGCGTGCGATATATCAGGATCATAGACACTCACAGATCACTGGGGCACGTTCACACTTGGCACTCTGGTGTGGAGCGCTAACAGTGACGCGCATGTATGTGTCGTTCCCTCACGAGCGGTGCTGGTGAGGACCAATCACACATTGCCAAAATAACGGTAGAGCCAATCGATGAGCAATACGAGGTTAGAGGCGGGACGTATGGTAGACACCAACAATTGTTAACCCTTTGTGTACCATATTGAGCGGACACCAACAGCCAGTGTTTATATTGGTAGGGACAATACAGAAGGGGCTGAATATTGGTAGTGACGTGTCCTTACTGTCCCTACCCAATCCTACGCCTGTGCTCATGCATGAAGGACAAAGTCAGAGCGATTAGGTCGTTAATCTCCATCACTCTGTCCGTGGTCTGCTGCTGTTGGACATGGAGCCACTCCTCCACAGCAGTCACAGGGTTTGTGTTGCCTGCAGGGACTGTGACACACATCACATTGGACACAACAGCTTCTTGTGTTTTCAATGACATTTACAGGATACTTGACAGCTCCAATGCTGTTTAATCGAAGTGTTAAGCATCGTATCGTTCAACAGCAACAGGCTGCATGACATTTAAATTAAGTGTATGCACCATTCCAAATCACACACGTCCTCTTCCAGACATTTGTAATGGACTTTCCTCAGTGACTAAACTCCATTTTCTCCTGGATTAAAAGCAAATTGAAACCAAAAACAACCAAAATTCGAAGTTCCTGAAATCATGTTTATGTACAGCACATTCTGCAACATCAAATATTATTTGAAGGAAATAATATCAAGATATCAGATTATGTTTTCTATTAACATAATGAGGAATATGACAAGTCACAAAAATGTAAAATTTTCACTGACAACATGTTTTTATTTGTTTTACAGCAAAATATCTGATCTTCCAATTCAATATCCTCACAAAGGGACACCTGTTCCAAATTGTCCAATCCATTAAAATCGTTTCCCTCCAAGCAACAGTTCCCTTTATTGATATTGGCATGTTTTTCTAACAATTGCAAAACAGTGATATCAAACTCGTGTGTACATTGCTGGAAACTTGCTACAGGATGGAGTCATGGGTGAGAGGAGGAAACAACACATTCTCATTCCCAACAAGGGCTGGGCAACATAACTGTGTACAATATATCAATATATTTTCAAGCAAGATATAGATTTGGACAACACTGTTTACATCGATATAGGGTCAAGTTGTGTTACATAATGCATACCAGTGTGCATCTCTCCTCTCTCACACACTCTGCACACAAAGCTGCTACTCTGTTTAATCTGTCTGTTAATTAGTCTACAGTGAGACATCAGTCTATAAGTTGCACGTGCTATGCTAAATCAGTCTGTGAGATTAATAAAATGGCACACGTGCAGGGCCCAAACTTCCACTGTCACTCTTGGCCGTGTCAAGTCAAGCCATGCCACGCTGATTTTCATTTACATTACCAGTTAAGACCATGCCGCGCTGAGCTGTGCCAGAGATGGACCCTCTCAGGAGTAGGTCCAAATGCCGAGCCACCTGCCCTTAAGCGGGTAGCAGTGATATCTCGCTGACCAGCACCTGATGAGCCTGCTTCTCCTCCTCAGAGAAGCCGTGTGTGTTGTGAGACTCAGCTCCGTCTGCAGACGACCAGAGTGAAAGGTGTTTTTAATAGTCTGTGTTCAGCTCTCAATGCTTTTGTAGCTTCTAACTGAATCTCTGTGGTTTGGAGTTTAGTTTCTCTCTTGCGGCCTGTTGTTACTTAGAGAACACGTGCATTATTTTACTGTTACATGTTCGCCATCAGTGGTATTAGAAGTTGTGTGTAGTTGCTGCTGTAAAACTCAACATTATTACACCTTATTTTGCTGCTTCACAATAAATGTTTTTACATAAAATAACAGGGGACTTTTATTGTGAAGAATCTGTAGGACATGAAATGTGTTTGTCACTGAATTAGCTAACTTTGTTAGCAGCTTCTCTTCAATAAAGACAAGTATAATATTACTGCAGGGAGGAAAGTGAAAGCAGAAACAGCCACAGTGAGATGTTGATAAAGAGCTGCAGACAACAGGCTCTTACTGCATCGCTGCAAACAGCTCACCTCCAACAGGTAAACTTCTTTTACCTGCCATGCTGTGGAAAAACACTCACAGCAAAAATAACAGGGGACTTTAGCCCTGGATCAGTGAGCCCATTTTGTAGAAATTACCAAGATATATATTGTGTATCACCATTCAGCCTGAAAATTCCGAGATATGAGTTTTGTTCATATCCCCCAGCCCTACTCCCAACTCGTCAAATACTGTTGCTTGGTCAGTGGCCCACCACATCAGCATATGAAGCACTAGGTACCCTCCTTCATCAGTTTTGGACGTTCAGGACTTAATTTATGCTCATTAAATGCATTTACAGTAGTCTTTTTCAAAATAAACTTAAAACCTAAGCAAAAATTTTTAGGTTTACCTCCTGAGCTTTAGGCAACAAAAGCACACGGTTAAGTTTAAAAAATAATTTGTGTTTTGGCTTTAAATAAGAAATGGTAAATGGACTGCACTTGTATAGCACTTTTCTAGTCTTCTGACCACTCAAAGCACTTTTACACTACATGTCACATTCACCCATTCACACACACACTCACACACCGATGGAACAGCCGGGGACAATTTGGAGTTCAGTATCTTGCCCAAAGATACTTAAACATGCGGACTGGAGGAGCTGGGGATTGACCCACTAATGTTTCTGAGCCACAGGCCAGACCAATGTCACCAAAGTAAAAGATAAAATAAAGAAGGCCAAAACTAAAATCAAGATAATGAATGGGAAATAACATCAGTAAGATCGCAATAAAATAGACAGACAGCTCAGATTAAATCAGGATATGCTTTCTAATAGAAGTATGTTTTTAGGAGAGACTTAAACGAAGACAGTGACTCAGACAGTCTTATATCCTTGGGCAGGTTGTTCCAGATCCTCAGGGCCCTGGTTGCAAAAACACTGTCCCCTTTAGTCTTCAGCCTGAACTCTGGAACAAGCAGAGGACCTCTGCCAGAGGATCTCAAACTATGATAAGGGACTACAGGGTCTGAAATGTAATCAGGGCCAGTATTCACAAAGATTCTCAGAGTCCTCTCAGAGAGCTCCTAACTTAGCCTAAAAATTCCTAGCAAGGAATCTTAGCTTAAGAGTGATTCAGAAAGTTTCTGAGAGCAACTCTGAACAAGGAGGGGACAGAAACTTTTATCTTAGTGAGGAGGTGTGGTTGACCCCATTGCTACGTATGACGCAGTCTTCTAAAAGCTGTGATTGGTTGTTACAAAAAGAAAAAAAAAAGCGCTCCTAGTAATGAATGGACAGTGAAATTAACCGATCATAGAACTTAGACTGTATTAAGAAATGTGTAATCGTGAAAATAATTTTATGTCATGATGATGAAACTCAGCAAAATTAAATTAATTGTTACACAGCTTCAAAATGTTTGAACGTACCTCATTCACATGCCGATTATTATATTGATTTTTTTATTGTTATGTTTACTCGCCATGCTGGTAATTTTACTACTTAATCTGTTTGATATTAATGATGGACGCAGACTCAGCTGTCAGCAATTACTGTGATTGCTGGCCTTCTTGTAAAAAGCGGTTTGATTTGGCAGAATGACCAAAACAACAAATGAAATGGAGAAAAAAGAATGAGAAAGCCGAACTGGACAGAAGAGCAGTGCCTGCTGTTGGCACAGCTTGTGGAGGAGAACAACAGAGTTTTAAGAGGGAAATTCGGTCCCTGGATCACGGCACAAGGGAAGAGGCAGACTTGGGAGCGTATTGCCCGACACATCAATGCGTCGTTCCCTCTCCTTTTACGCACAAGCGATGAATGTGAGAAGCGCTGGTGCGTGCTGCAATCCAAAGCAGGCGTTATTGCGTTACTACACTGGGTGGGAAAAGTAAGCTCATCCCTAATGAGGTCAACCACAAGCATTATCCCTGCACTATCAAGCCGGTAGCGTCTTATTAAATCACTGTCGTTCAATATATGGAGAATATCTCTCCTTCCTCTCTGTCTTTCCGCCATCTTCTCTGTTTGAGACACTCTTAGGCTTCTTAAAAGTCCTCCTCGCTCCTTTTAACAGTTTTTCACCTTAGGAGCTCTCTTAAGGCCTAAGATGCTTTGTGAATAACTTTTATCTTACCAAGGGAAAATTCTAAGAAAAATCTTAGAATTCGAGGAATTCTAAGATTTTTCTTAGAATGACGTCACTAAGAGCTACTTTTAGTCTTAGGATTCTTTGTGAATACCGGCCCAGACCTTTTAGTCCTAAAAATATCTAAAAGATTTTAAAGTCGATCCTAAAACAAACAGGGAGCCAATGTAAAGAGGCTAAAACTGGTGTGGTGTGTTTGTGCTTCTTGATTTCGGTTAAAAGCCTAGCAGTTGAGTTCTGAACAGTCTTAAGTCGTTGCATGGTTTTTTGATTAAGACAGGAATAAAGACTGTTGCAGTGCCAAGAGATAAAAGCATATATAACAATTTCTGTATCTCTTAAAGTTAAAATAGATCTTATTTTAGCAACATCACATGACAGATGTCACTAGAGTAGCATGCTACACCTACCAGCGTACAACATCTTTGTGAAAACAACTCTATTGACGTTTGGTTTCACAGGGAAACAGACAGCAGTCTTTCAGGTGAAAGTCCAGAGTTTGTTTGACCCATCCACGTCCCCTCCTGCCTCCTATGTGGACTTCCTTGCTCCTTATACTTAAGTGGTTGCCCAGAACGTCAACAAACGCCACCGCCTGGGTTGTCTCACACCACTGCTAAATTGTGCCACTCACCAAATATTGGTATTTGACGGGTTGGGAGTCAGACTGTGTTGCAAGAAATGGTCCAAACTGTGGCTTCATTTAAGGAAAAAAAAAAAAAAAATTAACAAGGTATTTTTATTGGTAATTTAATAACGATATACAGATTATTAATTAACAAACGCAGAACTAGTAAGAACTAAAAGACAACTCCACCCACCCATCAACCCAGCAACAAACAGAGAAAGCCAGACCAGTCAAAGGAAATCTAATAGAGAGGAAAGAAAAAAAAAAGGGGGGGGGGGGGGGGGTGACGACAAATAAATTAACTTGTGTGACATAAGTAGGGGAGTGTAGCATGTTACATTACAAATTTTCAGCTTCCATATTTGCCACAAAAGTCAAAAGTGGTTGTCAGGTGGTAAAGAACCATGCAGTTGATCCTTTAATAAAACAGCAGATGTTTTCCAGCTGTAAATGATGCATAACGTCCTCAGTGTCCATATGTTGGAGATGAAGAGCCCTTCCATTTCTACAGGATGAGCCTTCTGGCCAGTTGTGGGGGGGGGGGGAGATCCTGTGAGGCAAATTCTGATTTGTGATATTGGGCTTTATAAATAAAATTGATTGATTGATTGAAATTGAAGTGAGCAGACACCTCTGCTTTAAAGAGTCCAAAGCTGCAAGATTATGAGCATTGATTTGACTTATGGACTGTTTTTTATCCATGTTACATTCAAGAACAGAATCTAAGGGGAATGAGCAAGGACAGGAAGGGAAACACCCAAAATGTGGCATCATTTCATTGCTGTGAGGGTCCAAAGGACAGAGGGATGTCTTATGCTGTAAAGCCCTCTCAGGCTGATTGATTGATTGATTTCTTCAAGGAGGAGTGCTGCTGTAATGTCTGCAAAATGACCACTTCAAGTAAAAATGTTAGCATTGTACATTTCAAACCACAGACACATTATATTTTACATTATTATTTAGCAGATACTTTGAAACATTATGTTTTAACAATGCTGTGGTTATGTTTAAGCACAAAAAAACTTGATTATGGTTAGAAAAAGATCAGGACTTGGCTTAAAATACCTGGTTTTGTTGGCACAAACCTGCTGGAAACACAGCCATGTGTGAGTAAGAAAAACAACCTATTTTGTTGTTTGTCAGTCTTGAACAGTGGTCTGCAGGCAGGCATGTCACCTAGATGTCACACCATCAAACCCCCCACCTCCCAATTACAAAGTCAGCTATGTCACTTTAAAAACATTGATATGAAATATATGAAACATACAAATGTAACATATCTGTGGTTTACAGAAACTTACAATGGCAACATTTTCTTCTGATGACTGGGTTGAAACATCTTCCTACAACGTGTGCCTAAACTCCAGGGATGTCATGTGTTTGACTCTCTACATGAGTGTACTGCTCTCCAATCAAAAATCAACATAAAAAAGTATTATCATTAATATTGTGATGATAATTTCAGCCTTACTGTTAAAATGTGATGTGAGAGAGCTCCAGCCTCCTGCAGCTGCTGCAGGTATCAAACCACTAACCCCCATGTGCTCCATCTGCTCTGAGGTCACACACACATCACCATGGCAACCTCGTTAGCTATCACTTTCAGCATGCCATGCTCAGAGTTTGAGATGCACACACACTTACACACTTTCCATCTTTCCTGTACCTGAAAGTAGTGTGGGAAGTTATTAATTATTAATATACAGAGTGCATGCACACATACACATACACATACACACCTTTTCCTGCTTGCACCTGCACACACATGTGCACATTTACACCCACACACACTCACTCAAACACACACACACACACACACACACACACACACACACTAAAAAGTTGCATTTCCTCCCTACGAGCCTGAGACCTTGAGATCCAGTGTAGATGACGGAGCAGAAAAGTCAGCTATGAGGCAGCGTGTGTGTGTGTGTGCGTGTGCGTGTGCGTGTGTGTGTGTGTGTGTGTGTGTGTGTGTGAGGGAGGTGAGGATGTCTCCATTAGATCATCTCCTCTGCTGGGGAGATGTGTATTAAAGCAGGAGGAGAACATCCTCGTCACCTCGGACCATCCTAAAGAGCTGTCAAAATGCCATGCCATGCATCCATTTTACAGCTAAATATCAAACCTCTGCACCGTCTGGGCTGTGACCGAAGCACACACTTTCTAAAACCAACAAGGAATGATTGTTGGTATTGAATATTTTGTCTGATGTGAAGTCATTTTGTTGATTTTATGTCTGTAGCTCTGTTTTTGTTCTCCACCAACCCCTGAGACGAACATCTGTCTCTTTAGCTGCTAAATGCTTCACTATGTTCACCAGGTAGTCTCTAACTGTAGCCCCTTTTACACTGCCCTTTCAAGACAGGAATGTCACGCCATTACGCCACCTTGCCGTGCTGTATATAAAGTACCATTGTGGAATCGGGGGGACAACGTGGTCTCACTTTAATCTGCCATGGGAGGTAGTAACAGCGCCAAAGCGATGTCTGTATAAGCAGGACAGTGAGTAGGACAGGGTCGTGGACAGGACGGTCGTAATGTATTGACAATGTGTTGTGTACCACCTACCACGGGAGATTTAAAAAAAAACATGGGTAGCAGTTAGCGGCTAACTCAAAGAAGAAGAACAGCTGCATAAAATTCTGAAAATAGTGTGGTCCAGGAGCTCCTTACCCTCCAAGCAGAGGATGAGATCAGCCACCATTAAACAGGGACCGTAAATGATTGTTATTGACATGTTACGTTATTGTTTTTTTTTTTTTAAAGCGCTGCCAACGTTTATGCTATATGTCACACTATAGGCCGACGCTGTCATGCCTATCACGTGTCTTTTGCTTCTGTGATGCTGCCATCATTTGGTTTTGTGTGAAAATGTGAAGGAGCCATAAAGAGGGGACTTTTTAGCGGCTCTGTAGTATCGTCTCTGTGTAAAACCAGCTAGAGTCTGTCTGCTATGTACAGTGGCTTTATCAGAAAATGCTGAGACTGAAAGGAGATGTGCCACAAAACTAGGAGCTATAAGTGGCTAAAAAACTGCGGATGAAGCCACAGTTCTCCAGAACTACCAAAGATCGTTTTCAATTCTTATTGCAGTAATTGATATTAATAGAATATTGATAAGTCAGAAAAACCTCTGAGATAAGTACATGTCTGTAAAGACAAAACAGAGGCGAACACCAAAGTGATCAATATGAGCTGTCACTGTTTACTAGGGCTGTCCCCTAATAGTCAACCAGAGAGGTCATTAGTCAGCAAGATTTCATTGGTCGCTTAGTTGCAGAAAATAATAAAAAGTAAAACAAACATGAAACTCTGTAGGGAGCTGCACCTTGTCAAAAAATCAAAACCTATATAACTGGACCGTGTGGGAATTTAATTTTGGACAGACACAGGAAGAGGCCACGCACAGCAGTCAGACAGGAGTCATGTTACAAACCAACCACAGCCGACAGATATCTTTCCCTTCTTCTGTAAATATTCAGTCTGATAAACAGAAAAGTTGATAATTTTAGTGCAGGGCTACCCAGAGCTTTACATCTGTCCCACGGATGATAGGCCTACACACTTATAAACAGCGCCTGGAAGAAGATCAGCTCGGCACTCAGGATTTCAGGTAAATATGCTGCTTGTTAAGGTTGCTTAGCAACCTCAGATGCAACCTACCACCGTGCTCTTGAAAGCTGGCACAGAAAAGCCACAAGAGTAGCGCCCAGTCCCCGACCTCACGTATTCCAGGCACTTAAAGACGCGGCATGTGTACGACCCCTAATTTCCAGGGCTGGTACCTGTGGTTATTACACAGGCTAGTTAATAACATGTCGGGCAGCAAATCCAAAGTGTTGGATCATTCTGAGAAGGTGAAGGATGAACTCAATATGTAAACTCATCTTCATTCAGCGACTACAAACATGATGTATCATCCGAAACATGGAAGTAGCTACATGCCCATTAGCCACATAGCACAATTATTACTGCTTTTCCGACAGCATAATTAACAGGTGGCTCGCTCAGTGTGTGATGTGCACTTGTTGATAGAATATAGGCCTATATTAATGAAGGGTCATTAGTATGATTTTGTATTTCTCTGTAATGTAGCACAGTGTTAACAATGTTACTGATACTATTCTTTCTCACACCTTCAACTCAAACCATTGTGTCACCCCACCCAAAAAATATCATCTAATAATTAAATTAATATCATAAATATGCTAGTGACTAGTCGTCTAATGGCCCTAAATGATGACTATTGGTCGACTAGGAAAATTCTTAGTCAGTGGCAGCCCTATTGTTTATTGACCTGAGCAGCTGTAATGTCTGGTCTATTTTCTGCGCGAGCCATGAGCAAATATGTCAAGCCGGGTGACGGAGACAACAGCTGGGAGCAGAACCGCTTGTCGACCAGGCTGGAGAAATGCGCATCTGATGCCAACGCCCACTCGCAGAGGACAGCTGCGGTGGTGTTTTTTTTTTTTTCTCCACAATCGAATATCAGTTTTCACATTCGAAGGTCCATTTTTTTTTTCAAATTCAAATTTAAATTCAAATTCAAATTGTGGTGGAATATAATTTGTAGCTTCTTAAGTGAATAAGAATAGTGACAGTGAGACACTGGCTACAGTTGCATTTGTAGTAGTGACGAAACAAAACCAGCATCAGATGGACTGTATTCATTCATCAATACGCCACAATAATATAAATAACCAGCGCCAATTAATCATTCAATGAGTATGTGTGTGTGTGGGCGGGGCAAAAGCACATACAGCGAGCAGCAGCAGCGACCCAATATCCGACACTGGCACACCGTGAGGGCTTGGTGGGGACGGAGCACCTGCGCAGCAAGCCAACATGTCGTCTGCGGTCATTTTGACTTGACCAGTGGACTTCTCTACAAGCTTTTTGGCTGTTTAAACAGGTGACGTGCTTTAAAACCAGCCGCCAGCGATTAGACCAGCTGAGTTGCAGGTGACTCCATCAGCCGGTTTGAGTTGAGCTCAGACTGCTGCAACTTTTCTCTGCAACATTCTAAAATGGTTCAGTCCTGTCACAAATCTTTGGTCTAAACTGAGCGTATCTGTCCTATTCCCATAAAGCTGTTATCTTAAGAACACCCTGAGAAATTTCTTCAAACTTGGCACAAACGTTTACTTTGACTCAGTGATGAACTGATAAAAATTTTGCAGTCAAAATTGCATTCATCCATCTCATTTTTGTGAACGTGATATCTCAAGAACCCCTTGAGGGAATTTCCTCAAATTTGGCACAAACGTCCACTTGAACTCAAGAATGAACTGATTAGAATGTGGTGGTTGAAGGTCAAAGGTCACTATGACACTAAGTATGACTAAATTTCACACAATTGTTGAACAGGATAAAATGATGAAGCAATGACATTTTATATCCAAAAGATCAAAGGTCAGCTCCACGGTGACATCATCATTCTGCATAAAACACTTTTCTGGCCTTTACTCAGTGTCATATCTCAGGAACAGAAGGGGAGACATTTGGTCAACTACTGAATTGGTGACTCTGATCTTGACACTGTGCTGATTGTATAGATTCTCTGTGTGTGAAGCATCCATGTTTTCACAGACATGGATGGAAACTGTCAGAGAAACTTGACTGGTGCGCTGAGGCATACAACCACGGAGTGGTAATTCTAGTTTGGTGTTTTGGTTAATGTTCCATGTGAGTGAATTAAGATGTTTAAATTACTTTTTGATGGTTATGGCTTCACCTGAAATTTGTATGGAATGTCAGTGATGAGTTTGTTGAGCAGGAAGTTTATGTGTTCAGAGACCTCAGCCATTACTTTGACACCACAGTGTCATCATAACAAACAGAGGCAGACCTCTAAAGATAAAATGAAACTTGGTTTGTCTTTAACAGCAGCAGGTTGTCTGTTGATGTGATCGATCGGTGGGACTCTGCAGCACAGGAACATGTTCACCAACAGTCTTTATCTCTGTGGTAGAAATGAACGAGGTCAATGTCAGCTCTCCACTCTCCAGAAGAGACCATCTTCTAATTACAGTGTATGTGTATCAGAGAGACAAAGAGTGTGATTATACTGTACGAGTGTTTCTGATGTGCTTCCACGCACAAGAACAAAAACAAGTGTGTGTGTGTGTGTGTGTGTGTGTGTGTGTGTGTGCGTGTGCGTGTTTGTGTGTTTGTTATCAAGTAACTGTGCATGTGATTGTGTGTACCAATTGCCTGGTGAGAGGTTTTCTGAGTGTATGAGTGTGTCTTTTTGTGTTATTGTGTGTGTGTGTGTGTGTGTGTGTGTGTGTGTTCATCAGCGAGCAGGCAAAAGAGCCATTGTAGCGTGTTAAAGTGTTTTTTAATGAGCTGGAGCTCTTACAAATGGACTGAGTGTGTTGTGTGGCTCATGCTGAACAGGCGGGGATATGAGGGGTTAGGAAGCAGCCAAAAGCAGTTGCGTTGATGCTAATTATCTTCATCTTCTCCTGGCGCCAAGCAAAATGAGGCGAAGAATAAAAGCAGCTTCTCTGGATGAAATTCAGCCGGCCATTGTTTACCAGCTTCCAGCCTGTGTCCAATGATGATGGTGATCATTCAGGGGGATTTAAATCATCTCATATATTCTTCATGGTGAAAATATAAATAAGAGAGCAGAGAGTGAACACAGGGAGGAGTCACTTTATTAGTATGCGTGTAAAACCACCTGGGTGTGAACCCCTCTCTGTTTTTGATCTCTCCCCTCTCTGATCATTCATTTTTTATTCCCGGTGGAGATATGTGTTATCCCTGCTTCTGCTCACACTAAATAAATTAAATGCATCTCATATTTGCACCTGTAGATTATGCAAGTTGATAAGCAAATATAATTTATTTTTAAAAGTTTATGGATCTGCATGCATCTCTATGCAAGTAGATTGGACTCTTATATGCTACAGTGGTGATACTGACTGTGCTTCACACATGGAATAATACAAAAATCTGATGACGTCATATTGTGAGGAGACTCAGCGTGCTCCAGTTTGGACTGTTCTTGGTAGGTATCGCTGTCAGCTTGCAAGAGCTGAAAGGTTCTTTTGGACATGTAAGTAGAACCCAGTCTCACTCTGGAGGTCATCAAAATCCAGCGCTTGGGCAGTGACTTCTGGCATCAGACAGATGAAAAAAGCTGTCCTTTCACGTCGGCATGATAAATGGCCGGTCACCGTTATTGTTTAATGGCAACCTGTGGCATCAAGGGGAAACGTGGTGGGACAACAACAAAGGTTAAGGCAGCACAAGTCTGAATAGGGCGAGTGGGAGGTGTAGTGGATGGGTCCAACAAACACAGACTTTCACCTGGGAGGGCAGTCACTTAAGATCATAAAGCCAAACCCTGTTCTTTATTCCCCAAATGCAATCATGTGGTTTTATTGTTGAAGCAAAGAAAATGTCAATTTTCAGTGTTGTACCAACATAGTGCATTTATTTTAAGAGACTGGATGCAAACTGTACATTTCCTGTAAAAACACAAGTGTATTTTGAAAACAGACAATGCATGTAACAGGTTGAAGTTGACACGGCATCCCAGAACGTCAACAACCAACACACCCAGGGTACCTTGCATGTCATATCTCAACGTGGAAAGTCCATGACCAAACGTCAATTTGTGATAGGGTCCGCTTGAAAATGTGTTGGTAAATACAGCACGTATCTCTTCAATTTGCAGTATCTAACTGGAGGAATGTTGTGTGCTGTCAAACCACAAGAACACATGGCAGATTTACTGGTGACATTGTGTACAACCAGCATCAGGCTGACATCAAATAACCACAGAACATCATGTGTGTATACACATGTATGTATCAAACATGTATTTCTGATACATTATTCAACACAGTTTCTTCTGCACATCAGCGGGCGTGTTTTGAGACAGACACATTTCAAACATTTCACACAGCTTCACCAAAAACTGCAAATCACTTAAAACTTCTTGCTCCTCTTATAATTTGCCCAGGACACTCCACTTCTGCCAGTCTTTCACCAGGTGTCTCCATTAAACACCAGGTAACCGTGGTAACGGCTGCATGCAACATCGTTTTTTTTAGACTAAAATGTCACCTGGAGCTGCAGAGCTTTAAGTATAGCCTAACACAGGCAGCCTAGCCTAGCATTTTGTACAGATTATCAGTACTAGATGATTATTGCATTTTCTGCTAACTGCTAACAATCTGATGTGACACGTTGCCTCCACACCTCCAGCTGATTTTAGAAGACTGGCCTGATTGCTTTCAGTGCTGTGTGTGTGTGTGTGTGTGTGTGTGTGTGAGGGCTGTGTGTGTGTGTATGAACATTTTTTCACAAGCTAGGACCACGCAACAACAATGTGTCGTTTAAATGTTTATTGTAATTCAGGAGGTGTAGTTGTTGAGGAATGGTGAATGGATGTAAGTGGGGGTGGAGGTAGAAGAGGGATGTCTTCTGTTAGGTTGGTCTGGGAGGATGAACTTGAGATCAGGCGGAGGGAGACTCAGTGTGGGGGTTCCATCTCAGGCATTTTCCTACCCGAGCTGATTACAGGCCCCCCAGACAGTACCTAGAAAGAGACATGGGAGAGGTATGCACCAGATTGAATTCGGAGAGATGATGGAAGAAGGGAAGAGAGGATGACGGAATGTTGGTAGGGATGAGGTAGGAGGGGTGATGCATGAAGGGAAGGGAAAGGGAGGGTGGGTTGAGAAATCTGAGACAAACATAAGAAACCTAACAAACCTAAGTTTCAGCGTTGTCGAAGTTTGATACTGCGTTCAGACATGAAGCGCGGTCTGTTCTTGAGAAATCTGAGACAAACGGAGCAGGATGGGTTGACCAGGTATAAGTAGACTTGACAGGTTATCAGGGGTATGGTTGAGGCGTGGCCCTGCTACTGAACCTAAGTTAACAAATTAACTTAATTTCACTGAGGAATGGTGAATGGATGTAAGTGGGAGGTGGAGGTAGAAGAGGGATGTCTTCTGTTAGGTTGGTCTGGGAGGATGAACTTGAGATTGGGCAGAGGGAGACTCAGTGTGGGGGTTCTGTCTCAGGCATTTTCCTACCCGAGCTGATTACAGACCCCCAAAAGAATCAAAGTTAAAGTAAACTGAGTTGAGCATGGGCTTGATGGAGATCGCTGAGATTGTTGCGGATGTAGGAGCAATATGCCTGAGATGACCAGTGGCTGAGGACCTGGATTGTTTGATCTGAGATGCCCAGTGTGGCAGCTGTGGACGCAGTGCCAATGCGAAAGAATGGCTTGAGTAGTGATATGCCTGAAATGCGGAGGACTTTGTGAAAATGTTTCTCGAACCAGAATCGAGTGGCCATTTTTCCTGCTCCGGTGAGAAAGAGAGGGGGTTGAGGTGATGCACTGGCTGAATACCTAGAACTAATGTATTTGTCAGTGGCTCGTATGGGCTGAGATAGGAGTTGAGGTGGAAAATGTAATTAGCAAAGAAACTCCCAGTTGGTCTGTTGTGCTCCTTCTGAGGGTAAATATGAGGGAGTTGGAAGTGTGGATGGTGATGTCAGATAGGCCGGGATGGTTAGAAAGATTGTAGGAAGATGAAGTAGGTGCAAATTCAGAGCACCTTAGGAAGCCAAAGAAAGCCAGCAGAAACATCAATCAATCAATCAATCAATCAATCAATTTTATTTATAAAGCCCAATATCACAAACCACAATTTGCCTCACAGGGCTTTACAGCATATGACATCCCTCTGTCCTTATGACCCTCGCAGCGGATAAGGAAAAACTCCCCAAAAAAACCCCTTTAACGGGGAAAAAAAACGGTAGAAACCTCAGGAAGAGCAACTGAGAAGGGATCCCTCTTCCAGGATGGACAGACGTGCAATAGATGTCGTACAGAACAGATCAGCATAATAAATTAACAGTAATCCGCATGACACAATGAGACAGAGAGAGAGAGAGACAGAGACAGAGACAGAGACAGAGACAGAGAGAGAGATGCAGGTAATAACAGTAGCTTACAACAACATTATTGAAAGTAATAATATTATAGTTATAGTTCTGGCTACTGTGGTACAATATGTTGAAAGTATGTATTAATATCTGGCAGTATACATGTGTGACAATAGTCATATGTGTATAATAACAGTAGAAGTATGACTAATGACTAATGATGGCAGCAGCAGCAGGAGGCATCTGGCAGGACCACGGCAGCAGCACAACCACACACGTCGCGCTGTCCAGGCACCGCTGCGATATGAGTTAATCTGAGAGACAGTGGAGCACAAAGGCTCTGGAGAAGAAGCCGAGTTAGTGACATCCAGAATGGCCGAGTTAGCAAGATGCAGTAATAGAATACGAGAGAGAGAGAGAGAGAAGGAGAGAAGGTGCCCGGTGTATTATAGGGGGGTCCTCCGGCAGACTAGGCCTAAGTCAGCATTACTAGGGGCTGGTACAGGGCAAGCCTGAGCCAGCCCTAACTATAAGCTTTATCAAAGAGGAAAGTCTTAAGTCTAGTCTTAAATGTGGAGACGGTGTCTGCCTCCCGGACCGTAACAGGAAGATGATTCCACAGGAGAGGAGCCTGATAGCTGAAGGCTCTAGCTCCTGATCTACTTTTGGAGACTTTAGGGACCACGAGTAACCCTGCGTTCTCAGAGCGCAGTGTTCTGGTGGGATAATATGGCACTATGAGCTCACTAAGATATGATGGAGCTTGACCATTTAGAGCTTTATAAGTTAACAGTAGGATTTTAAATTCAATTCTGGATTTTACAGGGAGCCAGTGCTGAGAAGCTAAAACAGGAGAAATATGATCTCGTTTTTTAGTTCCTGTTAGTACACGTGCTGCTGCATTCTGAATTAGCTGGAGAGTTTTTAAGGACTTACTAGAGCTACCTGATAATAGAGAGTTACAGTAATCCAGCCTAGAGGTAACAAAAGCGTGGACCAATTTTTCTGCATCTTTTCGGGTCAGGATAGGCCTAATTTTGGCAATATTACGGAGATGAAAAAATGCAGTCCGTGAGGTTTGTTTTAAATGAGAATTAAAAGACAAATCTTGATCAAATATTACTCCGAGGTTTCTTACGGTAGTGCTAGAGGCCAGAGCAATGCCATCTAGAGAAACTACACTGCCTGGCCAAAAAAAAAGTCGCCACCTGGATTTAACTAAGCAAATAGGTACGGGCCTCCTATTGGATAATTACTGCATGGGCGATTATCTTTCAGCTGGCAACAAGTTATTTAACCCCAACTGGTGCAATGAGTTGCTTCTCATTTCCTAAACAACCATGTCGAAAGACACATCCCGTGGTCGTGGAAAAGATGTTAGTCTGTTTGAGAAGGGTCAAATCATTGGCATGCATCAAGCAGAGAAAACATCTAAGGAGATTGCAGAAACTAATAAAATTGGGTTAAGAACTGTCCAACGTATTATTAAAAACTGGAAGGATAGTGGGGACCCATCGTCTTCGAGGAAGAAATGTGGCCGGAAAAAAATCCTCAATGATCGTGATTGGCGATCACTTAAACGTTTGGTGAGATCAAATCAAATCGAAGAAAAACAACAGTAGAACTCAGGGCTATGTTTAATAGTGAAAGTAAGAGCATTTCCACACGCACAATGCGAAGGGAACTCAAGGGATTGGGACTGAACAGCTGTGTAGCCTTAAGAAAACCACTAATCAGTGAGGCTAACCGGAAAAAAAGGCTTCAATTTGCTAGGGAGCATAAAGATTGGACTCTGGAGCAATGGAAGAAGGTCATATGGTCTGATGAGTCCAGATTTACCCTGTTCCAGAGTGATGGGCGCATCAGGGTAAGAAGAGAGGCAGATGAAGTGATGCACCCATCATGCCTAGTGCCTACTGTACAAGCCTGTGGGGGCAGTGTTATGATCTGGGGTTGCTGCAGTTGGTCAGGTCTAGGTTCAGCAACAGTATGTGCTCAAAGAATGAGGTCAGCTGACTACCTGAATATACTGAATGACCAGGTTATTCCATCAATGGATTTTTTCTTCCCTGATGGCACGGGCATATTCCAAGATGACAATGCCAGGATTCGTCGGGCTCAAATTGTGAAAGACTGGTTCAGGGAGCATGAGACATCATTTTCACACATGGATTGGCCACCACAGAGTCCAGACCTTAACCCCATTGAGAATCTTTGGGATGTGCTGGAGAAGGCTTTGCGCAGCAGTCAGACTCTACCATCATCAATGCAAGATCTTGGTGAAAAATTAATGCAACACTGGATGGAAATAAATCTTGTGACATTGCAGAAGCTTATCGAAACAATGCCACAGCGAATGCGTGCCGTAATCAAAGCTAAAGGCGGTCCAATGAAATATTAGAGTGTATGACCTTTTTTTTTGGTGGTGACTTTTTTTTTGGCCAGGCAGTGTATGTCGTCAGATAAAGAGTCTCTGAGTTGTTTGGGGCCAAGAACAATAACTTCAGTTTTGTCTGAATTTAACATCAGGAAATTGGTGCTCATCCAAGTTTTTATGTCTTTAAGGCAGTTATGGAGTTTAGTTAATTGATTACTTTCTTCTGGCTTCATCGATAAATACAACTGAGTATCATCCGCATAACAATGGAAATTTATAGAGTGATTTCTAATGATGTTACCTATAAGGAAGCATATATAGAGTAAATAGGATTGGTCCGAGCACAGAACCTTGCGGAACTCCAAAACAAACTTTGGTACGTAAGGATGATTCATTATGAACATCAACATGATTCTAGGGTTAAGTCGACCATAGGGGATATGTAGCCTGGGCATAGAGAATGAATACAGAGGCTTAGGAAGTTGCAGTTGTGATCAGCGTCTAGCTGTGAGAGTGGGCTCTCTTGGTTACGCAAGCCTTTAATCAACATTGTGACATAAGAGTGAGAAACTGAAGGGCAATGGTGGCCAGTGATTAGTTTGATAACAACGTTGATACCACCTAGGTAGGTTTGGATGGTGGACGACCAGATTTTTTGATTGGGATGAGCATGGGTGATGAAATTGCATTTGGACATGATGTCCAGAGAGCGAAATGGCAACAGGTAAGTGGCGTGATATGCCTTGAAGCAATTCCAGCCGGATAAGTAAGCGGAGAGAGTGCTTTGGGCGAGGCTGTTAAGGATGGCTTCTGTGAAGCGTTAGAGAGGTTTCTTAGCTGAGTAGCTATTTGAATGTCGTGGCTGAAAACGGTGAGACTGGCGTAGGTTGGAGATCTGATCCTGGGGCCAAGTGTCTGAATTTCTGGAATGAGAAATGAGACAGTGAATCAGCAATGCTGTCATGCTAACCAGGAATGTGGGCTGCCCTGAGAATGAACTGGTGTTGAGCTGAGATTAATGTGAGTCTGCACATGAACTGCACGATGGCTGGGGAACGAGATCGCCCTTTGTTAAGGATCTCTACAGCTGCAGTGTCTTCCTAGACCATTTAAGCCCCCAAAGAATGGCAGCTATGATGATGGGATATAGCTCATGAAGCGCAGATGAGGGAGAGTGGGACTCTGAGTCAAGGGCTTTGATCTCTGCGGGCCATGTGGAATTGAACCATTTCCCTCCGTAGTAACGACCGAGGCCTGCGGAAGGAGCTACGTCCATGTAAAGTTGAATGATGAAATCATCATAGAAGAAATGCCATTCCAAGAAGAAAGGAAATGTTGCCACAAATGCATTTCCATTTTGCATGCATCATCCAAAACAACTTTATCATGGAGAGATGGGATGGCTGCGGCTTTAATTAAAAGATTGGACAGGAGCTGGCATTTTGTGCATCTGTCAACCAGAAGATAGTTTGACAGAAGCAGAGTGATGTGCTGCACTTTCTCTGTGGACAAAGATCCCTGAAAAGAAATGGAGTCCAGTTTGATGCCTAGGAATCTGGTGGAAGTGCTAAGCCTTGAGGATTGCTCTTCTGTGTACATGTACACCAAGTTCTGAGAAAGCTTGTGTAAGGGTAGTGAGCCTGTGGTGAGGAGGTGAGGATGGAGGAGTGACAATGAGGAAATCGTCAAGAAGATGAAGAATGTAAGGGAATCTGTAATTAATTGGTCAGGATCCGGCACAGGGCTTTTGAAAGTGAGTCAAAAATACTGAGGCGTTGTGTGTGGAAGAGGGGTGTGAGCGTGGTGGTGGAACTGCATGCTGTGGCAGGGTGGGAGGGGGCTCCACATAGCTCGAAAGAGAGAGATGGGTGAGGGATGAGTGTCAAAGGTCGAATAGATGAAGGAATGAAGGGTTGAGGGATGAAGGGTTGAGAGTCGAATGGATGAGGGATGAAGGGATGAGGGATGAAGGGTTGAGGGATGAAGGGATGAGTGTCAAGGGTCGAATGGATGAGGGCGTTGATGAGGCGTGTGTGGAAGAGGAACATGAGCGTGATGGTGGAACACTGACTGAGCATGCTGTGGCAGTGTGGGAGGGGGCTCTACATAGCTCGCAAGAGAAAGATGGTTGAGGGATGAAGGGATGAGGGTCTAGGGCCGTGTTATTGTATGTGGCTGAAGAAAGGGTAGAGAAAGGGATGATGGGATGAAAGGATGTATGTGTACGGGGATTTTGTGAACCTGCGATGAGAAATTGATTATTTGAGAAAAGTCAGACACAGAGAGAGCAGGCACAGGGGGTAATACGACCTGGCCCCCACTAGGGGGGGCTGATGATGCAAGTTGTGGCCCTGAAGGGGGCTGGAGCCTGATGATGTCATTTGAGACATCATTGGCGGTGATTGGCTCTGGTGCGGCAGCCAAAAGTACAGGAGGCTCGGAGATTACTTATAAATAATATGTAAATAAATTAATTGGTGTGATGCTGAGAGAATGTAAAGCTCAAACAACCGTTGGTGCAATTTCCTGAAGCCTCATTTTTACGCTGAAGTTGCTAAGAGACACTGCACAGAAGTGCTGGGTGGATGAATACACTGTTGTTCACTAAGAAATAGTTTAAGCATATCATGCCATCTTGAACCACATATTGTTGTTCATATTCATCTCGGGGTGGCAGTAGCTCAGTCCGTAGGGACTTGGGTTGGGAACTGGAAGGTCGCTCCATCCGGACCAAAATATGGAGCGTGGACTGGTAGCTGGAGAGGTGCCAGTTCACCTCCTGGACACTGCCGAGGTGCCCCTGAGCAAGGCACTGAACCCCCCAACCACTCAGAGCGCCTGTCATGGGCAGCCTCACTCTGACATCTCTCCACTTAGTGCATATATAGGTCCTGTTTGTGCATGTGTGTGTTCGGACCTGTGTGTAATTGACAAACAGAGTGAAAAATTGAATTTCCCCTCGGGGATTAATAAAGTATATAAAATTAAAATTTTTAAAAAAATCAAGCAATCAGTAACTTATTTGTCACATGGAATCATACAAAGTACAGCTCTAGTGAAATGTGATCCATCAGCTCCTTTAACTTGTTCACTGTAACTTGTAACTAGTCTTTTTTACGTCTTCTTACATTGTCCGCTGCTGCTTTATAATTGTCTGGTAATCCATGGTTTTTGGTTTAACTGATTTAACTGTCACTTCTTCCTGAACATGGGCAGGGCCACTCTGCAGCCACCTCTGGACAGTGTGTAGCAGTGATCCACAGCAGGAACAGGAAGGCACCTAACATTCCCACTGTCACACCAGTCCTTATTCATCGTGAAGCTCATGCCTCCTTTCCCTGTCTCCCACAGTCCTCTGCTCTGTCAGATCAGCATATAAAGGAGTAGTCTTCTTGTTAAATGGTGCTGTGCAGAATTTATTTCAGTGAATCAAGGGATATTACACCGTATATCTTGTTTGAAACTGATGCAGCACAGAGGTCGTCCAATTTATTTTCCAACACCTGTACAATAGCTAGCAGGATGCTAGTCCACCGGATGCCCATTTCCTCTCCATCTTCCATGTTGTTTAGTGATCTTTACATTTGAAAACCTTGACCTGGCTAGCCAGCAGCTAGCTAGCAGTAGATGGCAGGAGGAAAGTTTACAGACTGGTGAGTTGTTATCCTTATCCTGATGATGACCTGCAGCCACACGTGGCTACTGTCCAACACCAACCACAAAAAGCACCACCAAGACTAGCAAGTCTGGCAACACAGAATCTCTGCTCTCTGGTGCTGAACTGTTGCTCTAGTTTTGCTGCAGTGTTTCTTTGCTTAATGATACTTATTGCTATTATTTAAATGCTTTTGGAGGGGGTAAATAAAACAATAGACTGATATGATCTTGTACTGGGCTGATGTCTGATATTAAGATAGCAGTTTCCCCCCTGCTTCCAGCCTTTGTGGTAAGCTAGACTAACCCTGTCCTGACTCCAGCTATCCCAAAACCTTTGAGACAGCTGTCACTTTCCATACACTATAAAGAGCTCTTAAATTTGACAGGATAGGATGAAAACATATTTTACACAGTTTTAAATGTAAATTTGTGATGAAGTACCCCAAAGAGAACATTTTACACACACTTAAACACTCCTCTGCGAAAAGCCAGAACAAAACCATTATGAAGTTAGGTGTATGTCTACCTGAGTGCATTTAATGCTTTGTGACTTCGCTCCCATTATGTGCATCTGGATAATGTAGAGACTAAATGGCAGTTTTTAAGCCCAAACTAAGTCTGCTGCAGGTGTGTGGGGGATTGCACACAGAGAAGTTCATGCGCACACACACACACACACACACACACACACACACTCTCTTCTCAGTCGGACAGATAATAACATGAATATTGTGTGTCCCTGTCCAAATGTCCTGTGCAATGTGCCACTTAAAGAGAGTTAGGCCTGTGTGCTGGTTATCATCACCATGGCAATATTGTATTCATCACATTTCATGTCAGTTGTTCATGGCATATGGAAACACATTTGACACATTATAGGAGCATGTCATTTATGAAATGTGAGACTTAACTTAAATTTCATGATGATATCATACGTACAACACTTTATCATTTTACACATATGGTGTGTGGTTTTCACACACTTGATTTTAGACCAGTTAAAAGGGAGAGTTTGGATATTTTCAAGTGCCATTGTATGAGGTATTTACCCACAGCTGGTGTATTGCATACAGCAGAGGTTAGTCAGCACGCCCCCAGTTTGAAGAGTCAGCAGGAGTACTGACAGAAGCTAAGCAATGTACAGCAAAAACATATTTTAGACCCCTAAAACACAATATGCTACATTTAAAATATTTTCACTGCCTCACCTTACTGTCAGCAGGGATTTTTGACAGGGAACTGAAGCCCTATTGCTCTCTTCAAAGCCAGACTCCACTGAGACAAACAGTGATTTAACCTTGTTGAACACATTGCTGCTGGTCTACTGCTGCCTCCATCAGTTAGTTTGTGTGATTGTGTGACTTTGGTGTTTTAAAGGGTCAGTTCAGATTCACCAAAGCTACCCAATAACACAAACTGTTATGCTGTAATGTTAAGGCAAGGCAACTTTATCTGTGAAGCGTAGACTACGCAATATCAGCTTGATTATAGTCCGATGCGTGAATTACTAATGTCATATGCAATAATCTATTGTTTTATCTCGTGTAGTGTGTCATAGTAGACAACAACTGACACCACGTCTGGGATGCCTTACAATGTCCTGACAGAAAGTCTAGCATGTTTGAATTTCTTTTTGTCTTCCACGTCACAGCCGTCATTTTCACCAATAGAAACACAGAGCTATCTGCTACCGTGGACAACTGTATGGCAACAACACCCAAGCCTTTTGGATATATCATGTAGGGACGTTACCACACAGACTAAAAAGGGAAAATGATGGCGTTAAACAACAGAGGCATTTTCTGAACCTGGTGAGTACTGCCATTAGCATCAAGCTAGCAATGAATGTTATTTCTTCACACTGTAGCATATGAAGGAATAAAATTCACAGAAAGTGTCTGGGCCTTTACTCACCACAACTGCAGAGCGTACCAGCTTCATTTGAAACAGACTACATTAGACAACATATTAATCTGGCCTGAACGATATATCTTTTAAGCATCGCCATCGCAATGCACACGTGTGCAATATTTACATCGCAGGGCTTGCGATGTGGCTTGCCCTAATTAAGTTAAGCATGCATGCTTAAATTGCCAAGTGATGCGGGTAAAACTCGCTTCCGTTTTAATGACTGACCAACAAAATGTGTCTAATTTAGTGGAATAAAGAATAAATGGCCTATCCAAGTACTGGAATTTGTTATTTACGTGACAACGCATGAACGCAACACAGGCTCCACTATTTGACTGTGTGCACAGTGCTGTGGGTTCGGGCCTGGCTTGGTTATAAATGTCTTGGACTTGGGAAAATATGTCCCAAGCCGCGCTCTAGTGTGCTCACCTGTGTCTGTGTGTGTGTGTGTGTGC
This sequence comes from Epinephelus lanceolatus, assembly GCF_041903045.1. Classification (NCBI taxonomy): domain Eukaryota; kingdom Metazoa; phylum Chordata; class Actinopteri; order Perciformes; family Serranidae; genus Epinephelus; species Epinephelus lanceolatus. The sequence goes on from NC_135749.1 coordinate 40,789,669, forward strand.
GTGTGTGTGCGCGTGCATCGGGGCCTAACTCCGCCGTGCGCGATACAGAGAGCAGAGGAGAATTGTGAAGGCGCGACCATGTAGAGACAGAAATGACATGCCGTCGTGTAAACAATATAAGTCATCACGTTATAAGGTGAAATGTTTCACTGTATAACACGATAAATAGTGTAATGTTATGTTATTATAGGAAGCGTCCGTCGTGCAAAATAATATAACGTTAGTTTATGAAGAGATAAGGCAGAGCCCTCTCCTCTCCACTTTACTCACAAGTGTGTGAATTTACCTGGTTATGAAGCGTCCATAGTGCCAAATAATGTAATGGTAGTTTCTAAAGAGCTAAGACGGAAAAAAAAAAAAAAAAATCAGCAGTGTGGTGCACCGCTGTTAGTTGCATATAGGGGAAACACTGAAAGAGATGGTGGTTTAACTGAACAAATGCCTATTTTCAGCACATTTTATGCTGTTGCATTCAAAGCAATATCAGCCTAATAATTCCAGAATGATTAATTCTCACCAAGTAGAGCTACTTAAGTCATCTGGTGGAAAATAATGCATCCTTAAAAAAATATATATAAATCGCACTATATATTGCTGGGGGCAAAAAATTCCCAATGTCAATTATTCCCAATATCGTGCAGCCCTAATATCATATCATACAATGTACCAGATTTATGAACGGTCCAGTTTGTGCCAAAGTGCACTCCAACACGAGTATTTCTGATTGCACCACTCGTACCATCTTCCTCCATTGTCTAAAACAAGCCAACAGAACTAGCTAATGTCTGTGGAGAACTGTTTTGCCTCCAGCTAAGCCCTGCCCACCAAAAGAACGCCATACTGTTTACTAACAGTAAAAGGGTATGTAACTGTCTGAGAGACAGTTTTTACAGAGATTTCATTAAAATGTTTGTTTTATATTTTTCAGTAATAATTCAATCAATGTTTGAATTCATACAGTCATTAAAATGTGTTAAATGTAATAAATAGAATGTTTAAAAGGGTAACTTTAATTTAAAACTGGATTTAAATACACTACCTCAAAAATAATTTTTGGTTAAAAAATCTGATGCTTTTGAATGTTTTATTTTGATGTTGAGTGTCACAGGCCAAATGAACAGAGTTTAGTGAAGGGCACACATGATGCAATATGGGTCAGGAAACAATAGGCAGCAGAGAGAGAAAGACAACATGCCTGCAGAGAAAAGAGCCAAATGTGGCTGCAGAGGAATAGAGTACTACGGCCTAAATTATCAATATTCTGCATGGTTCAAGAGGCGCACACGGTAATGTACCTTTAATTGTGTCATATTTGTGCATAATATTGTTGAAATGCCTTTTGTATATACTTTTGATATTTTCTGTTGCTGTGTTCATGGACTGGGATCTGTCTATTGACAGATGTTAACATGATAGACTTAATTGTTTGGGCCTGTCTAATTACAGACACTTGCTAAAGAGATTTTACAAAATGACTGACAGATGTATATTTTGACTTACTGGTTTTATGTGTTTTATTTTTTGTAGTTTTCACGGTGTCTGATGAAATCATAAAAAGACATCTGTATGATGTGTGGCCATTATTTATTGGACCGGTGCAGTTACAGGGTCTATATTGACCAATGACCAATACGTTCTGCCTACTTTGCTCTCCACATGGACTTTACCTGCTGCTCAAAACTACTTTGGACTACAAACCATACCAAAATACCAATACCAAAGATACCGCCTCCAAAATCTCTTTCCATTGCCTACAGATTCTGCATTCATATAAAGAAATATGTTAATGGAGTTGATGGAACTGGTCTGTTCCTGTTGGCTGGTCTTTAGAGTGTACCATTACCAATTCAGTAATCACTTTGGTTGGCACAGATTTTAGGTTGAGGTCTCACATTTTAACATATCCTCACAGAACGGTTCCTGTGATATCCTACGAATGAGTGAATGACATTACGTACTTAACGTAAAGTTACGGAGGTTAGATTTTTGTAAATAAAGTCACTGTGGTTGGGTATAAGAAAAGAAACATGGTGACGATGTACGCTGAAATGACTCAAAGTTACACGGTTACAAACACACATACCTGAGGGAAAGTCCTGTGTTTTGTGACCCATCCACCACCTCAGCCTGCCTCATGAAAGACCGCTCTGAACTCCTTCCTTCTTTACTCCTGTCAGCTCATTGCTCAGGTGATGGCAGCCTTCCATAACATTTGGGTTATACATGAATTATTGGCTCATCATTACGTGGGATATGTATGAATTTGGGTGCATTACTTTTCATGGGTAAATGTACAAACAGCATTAAAAAACCCTGCACATTTTAATACATGTATGTTTGAAGGCATGGATTGCTTGATTGACCAGGTGTGTTACCTCATTAGCAATAGATGTGTCCTCATGCCCGTCCGTGCACAGCATCCGAGAGGTGTCCGCCCTGTTTCCTTAAGTCACATTTTTAGGTTTCAATAACTGGCAAAAACGGCAGTGAGCAATAAACACAAACTTCCAGTTTCAAAATGTTCCTGAAGAAAGTTGAAAGTGACAACAAAGCCAGTTTGGCTGAGTATGTGGTTTACTCACAGTTTCTTCTGGTTCAGTTTTGGCAGCTCAATATGTGCTCTTTTCAAACATGTTTGGCACCCAGAGACGGAGAAGCAAACAGTTTCACAGTACTGAAAAATCCTCTGCTGCTGAGCCCATCTGGTGGATCACTTTTCAATCACACGGTGAAACACATTTACAAATATCAAAACATGCTGACAACAACACCAAGAATACTGCCATGAAAAGGTTGAAGGAATACTCCATTGACATTACTAAGGGAGTGTTAAGTGGTGCTTCCCTTCCCATTATCATCATCATTATCATCATCATTATCACCACACAAGGCCTAATGTGGAGTTTAATGGCTCTAACACACCAACCGTCCTCCAATGGGAACATAATGAGTTCCCAGTAAGGTTAACTGGGTGAAGTGGGATTAACTTTCAAACAACTTTTAATTCCTCAGAATAACAGAAAACTGATATTTCTGAGGCCTCCCGAATGCCTCCTCTGTCCTTGAGTAAGCAGCAAATGTTTAGCTGCAGTAATTACACACCTGACAATCACCTGCAGGACGATCTCTGTCTGAGCACAGATATCCTCTCAAGGTTTCCTCCTGTTCTTTCCTCTTAATGAGATGTTACCTCTATCGTGTGATGGTGTTCATTTACTGTTAGATGATGTGAGCGCTGTGAAGACCTTTGACATTAATATACCACACTGTCAGCAAACACCTGCCCTGCTGAAGTGTCCTTGGGCTAGACGATGTGAGAAAAAGATGCCTTGAAGATATTAAAATATCTCTTATCTGTTTGTGCGACAAGACCTTTGATAAAAATCTGTCCTCACCCAGCAGCTACAGATCGAATCCTGGAGGACATCTGAACCTACCCACAGAAACAGATCATCACATCACATGTCTGCTGTAACAAATTATAGGGCTCAAAAGGGCACGCGACTTCACAATGCATTGTGTGTAACCAGCGCCATTTTTACGGGCAAATTGTTTTGTTTACATTGCGTTGCGCCGGGAGAGAGACGTGAAGCGAGAGATTTAAATGGACCGGGCAAAGGAAAAGTGTGTCGGACGGTACCGAGACAAGCTGGACCCTGTTCCAAAGGCTTGGTACCTTGACAAAATCCAGAAAATAGGTGGAGTGGATCCGTATGAGCACGGAGACTGGACTCGGAATTTAAAAGCCCTGCCGCCGTTGACTGAAGCTGAGCTTGTCCTCTATCTCATCAACGGTATAAGTTATTATACAGGCGACAAATTTAGGAATGCCAAATCTTTAAGGGCTCATGGGCAAGCAAACTTTGGGTGGGTGCAGGACCTCCGAATTTTACGCCTTAAAGAGAAGACCGTCGTCATTTCAGAGGTATGTAAACTTTACAAGCCTCACTGTGTCCCACCTCCGTGTGGTGCTGCCTGTTTGCTTGCTCAGGTTTTGATTAACATATCTTGGTGTCTGCTGGACCAATTTATTTCAAACAAAAGTGGTAGAGCAGGCGTCCCATGTACAAGGTTGCTGCCGCAGTGGCCCAGGTTCGACTCCAGCCTGTGGCCCTTTGCTGCATGTCTCTCCCTCTCTCTCTCTCCCCCTTTCACACTTCACTATCCTATCAATTAAAGGCAGAAAAATGCCCTAAAAAATATCTTTAAAAAAAAAAAATGTATGGGCTTCTCGGTTATTTATTTCAGAATTAGGGCATTTTCACACCATAAATCTCTAACTCTCCATCGTCATACATGGTTGGGCACAACATGGAGTTTATCTTTATTCTTAACTTTCATTTCTTAACCACAATTTAGGACAAGTTTACTCCTGTGGAGACAACTGAGAAACAATGTTTTAGTGACATCAAGATGTGTACTTTTTTTTTCTTTTTTTAAAAATGGGATTAAAAGTCCTGACTGCACAACTGTGTTAGATTTGTCCCTAGTTCTATTTCAGTTTTTGCTATCAAAATATATCACATTTTATAGCTCATCGATCTTCTTCCCGTAGCGATCATGAGAACGATTGTGACAGTTAATGACACAGCAAGTCTGCACCATTTTCAAACGATACAGTTACTTTTAAAATGCTAAAACAACAACAATAGAACACAAGCGCAGCGAAACGTAAACAACTTTCCAATTACCCGCAAAGCCCACAATGCATCGCGGTTTTTCCACCTCCGCTACGTCACCCTTTTGAGCCCTATAAAACTTTTTATTCTAATTAGTACTTACTAACTTGACCAAACATTTGCAGAATGTTTGGGTTTGACACTATCAGGAGGTGGAGGGGAAAGAATGAAATTTGCTAAACCTGCCTGCATGGTGCTAATGGTATTATAACAGAATATTTCCCCTCGGTAACGGACGTGCTGCTCGGTTGGGAAGCAGTGGTGCTCCTGTGTAGAGTGTTAAAGACACGGCAATAGTTGTGGAGAAAAATGTTTCAGCAGACTGTTGGTGTTCATACCAGTCGCCAGAGGAACTTTTCTGTTTCCATTGTGAAAAGTTGTGGATGCTACCAAAAGGAACCGTCCCCATTTTTCATCACCCCTCTGTTGGGGTACCTAGCACGCTGATCTGACACTAAAGAGTGGAGTTAGAAACACTTCTTGGTCAGTAGAGTCACTCTTGCTCAGGGCTGAGTTGTAGCTTGTTTTGAATCTTATGTAACCACTGTTCATACTTTGCCAAGTTTTAGCTATATTAGTAAACAGTGATATAAACTAAATGGATGATTTGCTGCCTCTTGAAGCAGCTGTAGACTGAGAAAAAACTGCCGGCAATTTTTAAGGAGAAACCTTTACTTGTAATGTTACTCAGTGCATGAGTTATTGTCATGAATCAATTTACACACCTTAAATGTCATTATGACAACTTTGACCATTCCATTTGTTTTCATTGTCATTTGTCAGTGACACACACTTGATGATTAGATCTTCAAGCATTTGAAAAATGTATATGAAGAAAAAATAGTGGCAGAGCTTCATTCCATTGGCTCTGGCAACACTGCCTGAGAGGGACTAAATGCACAAACCCGCCGATTTTAAATACCCCATGGAGAGAGATTCTCACTGCAGCCTGTTCTATTTTGTTGTGAAAATGTCGACATGCAGCCTCGTTCTGTGGACGATAAACGAGGTGCAGACTTCCATCTGTAAGAAATACAGCAAGTGCTGGACGGAGCAGTGAGTGACAACATCCCCGTCCATATTTAAGAGTACTGTCTGCAGTGGAAACACTAGACATACCTGAGGTCTAAGTGCATGTCCACAGGGATTACTTTTGGTTCTAAAGGTACTATAGACCTTTTTAGGGGCCTCACAGTGATGTCAGTTTCCTATCTGGAGATAAACCTACCTCTCCACCACAGGGCTATAGGCTACATAGAAGTCTAAAAATAGGTCTTGTTGTGTTATTGGGAGCCAAAATAGAGTCATGGCTCAAAACCAGCCGCCACTGCCTGGAAACGAAAACAAAGACAACTACAGTTATATGTGATAAGACGAAAGGACTAGAAGGAGGAGATTCTTTAAAAATGCTCACATGTTCTGCACACACCTCATATCAGGTTAGGGAAAAAGTATCTCCTGTTGTAGGGATTAATAACACACAATAACATTTGTGGTATTATTACAATTAGCTGGCTAGTTACAAAACAAGTCGGCCAAAATCTGAAGGGCTTGTTTAAAGATATGTTTTCTAATATAGGGAGCTCTCAAAACATTGACTTGATTGTCTAATTTCACACTTGATGGGTGGGCAGGCACTCCAGATACCCAAATATGTGTATAAAAACACTGAAAAAGTAATTTTTCCATAATATGTCCCCTTTAAGGGTTATCATGTCCACCTCATCAGAAATTGGGGAGGTATTTAAAAAGAATATTGAATTTTTCCACAACGCGAACTTTTTAGCATGTTAGCAAACATTAGCTGTGATAGCAAAACAAACTGGAGGAAACCGTTCAATTGTCACCCCCCTTTGTATGACTGGTATAGTAATCAACCACAAATATTCCTGTGACATCATTTATCGACTGCGAGAGCATACGGGTCAGCCTGGTCCCGTTGGTCAGTGTTTACTTATTCAAGTAACACTTGCGGGCCCGGAGAGTGAGTGACCGGACATGGTGCATTCGTAAATTCAGTCTGACACTCTACACCAAAATGAGAGCCCTTTTGGTCGAAGAAACGTATCATTATAATTCTACATAAATTAACCAACCAACCAAATTAACCAAGTTAACCTACATTCACTCCGCTCGGCGTTCTGCTGCTCCATCTCCGACTGAGTGCAATCTGCTACCCAGAGAGTGCGGTGCTCTGGATAACTGAACCAACCCTATGTCACAGAAATACGTGAAATGACCACGACCTCTTAACACCGCATTCCGTGATGGCAGCATGTAATGGGTTAAAATTACGTGCCGGTACCACGGAAACAGTGCCAATGTTAAGTCAATTAGGATCCTTTGTTGTGCTGGACACATGAATTCCCTGGTTTAACACAACGTCAGCGTCGTTTTCCTCAGTTTCTGTATACACACAAAAACATGAAAGTGCAAATATATATATTTTTTTACTCTTTTATAATTTCCCCTCAATAATAATAATAATAATAATAATAATAACATGATAATTTGGCTGTACTAGATATTTGATATATTCAGTAGACTTTTTACTTTTTTTACGACCCTATTTCACAACTCTACAACCTGAAGAACTACCATCCCAAAAATGCCATTTCTACAGTACTAGATAAAATATCTGAAATTAACCAACATCTTTACTTTTTCTTAACATAGCTCATCTAGATACAGTGTGACTAATAGTTCAGCTTGACTAGATATTTGATATATTCAGTAGATATATCTTTTTATGACCCTATTTTACAACTCTACTTTACAAGCTGGAAGAACTACCATCCCAAAAACGCCATTTCTAGAGTACTAGCTAAAATATTTGAAATTAAACAACATCCTTACTTTTTCTTAACATAGTTCATCTAGGTGCAGTGTAATTTCTAGTTCGGCTTTACTAGATATTTGATATATTCAGTAGATATATCTTTTTTTTACGACCCTATTTAGAACCCAACTTTGCAAATCAGAAGAACTACAACTATGTTGCTGATATGTATCAAACTGCATGGCACGGTCCTAGGGAATTGTTGTGTTTTTTGGAAGTTGTTAATACTGAATTGAGAGTACACTGTGGACTTTAAGGGGATGTAATCAGACTTTAAATATCTAACTTTTAAATGGGTGAAAATTAATTTTAACCATATTTTACCCATATCTGACAGCACCCCCAGTTGTTGACTACACTCACATGATAGCTGAGCTCTCTGTAACAGTTGGTCCCATGTCTGTACCCCCTTTTGTTGCTGAGTTATAAGCTGTCAAACATGCATCGAGGTCAAGATTCAAAGGTCAGTATTTTAAATCAGGAGCCATGTAGATTCATCATACTGACATATGGTACTCTCCAGGTTGAGACCTTTCCAATGATGTATTTGGTTTAGCTCTACGACAAAGTTTTAATTTTTTCATTTTTCGGACACAAGCCATGCCAGGTGTAGTTTCAGAGATCACTTTGAAGGCCAAGTGTATAAAATGATTTTTCTTTTGTTTGGTTGCTTGTTTTTTTTTTCTTTTTTACTGTAAGTCATCCTCAGAGAATACAATACTACTAAAAAGTAAACCAATAACAATAATGAAATAAGCAAAAATAATATTAAAATTATATTGAAGTTTTTTGGGCGTCGGTAGAGTAGTGGATAGTGCTGGCGCCCCATGTACTGAGGCGATGCCTCGCTGCAGCGGTCGCAGGTTCGACTCCGGCTTGCAACCATTTGCTGCATGTCACCCCCCGCTCTCTCTCTCACCCCATTTCACTCTGTCCTGTACATTAAAGGAAAAAGCCCAAAAAATAATCTTTAAAAAAAAAATATATATATATATTGAAATTTTAAAATCTATTTACAGAGTGGAATAGTAGCCTAATAGTCCGGAAATGGTATATAAAACGTGAAATTAAATATTGACTGTACAAAGGAAAAATGGTCTGCGCTATGGACAAAGAAATGAAGTGTATGAAATATATGACAGTGACAAGAGCAACAATGTGCATAAATAATTAAATTATGTAACAGTGGAAGTTGAATGCAATGCACAAACGTAAGTCCAGTTTGATGAAATAAAATGAAAGTGACAATTGCAGAGATTAAATGAGGGATGTGAAATGTAAAGTCCAGTTTGATCATCCTGTCTTCATCCTGTTTATATTGCCATGGTATAAGATTTGATGCACACACACACACACACACAGACACACACACACACACACTTTTCTTAACAGAGATAGTGCCGTTTGGATTCAGGTTGCGGCAGACCAGTCGCAATTTGAAATGGAATGAAGCCCACAGACGACAGACCATACAAAACAGTAGTCGAACGCGCCACGTCCGCCCACAGCACAATGCTCTTAAAGCCCTACGCTATCAAAAGCTGGCAAAATACATTTAATCTATTTTATGGCCTTGACATTAACCTGTCATATTGTTGAGTTATCAAGGACAATCGTGTTTTTGTGTGTATATAGGAATGTTAAAGATATCATTGAGGGAAACGACGTTGATGTGACGTTGCTGAACCAGGGAATTTGTGTGTCCATCATGACAAAGATTCCTAATTGACTTTACATTGGCATTGTGTCTGTGGTACCGGTACGTAATTTTAACCCATTACATGCTGCCACCACGGAATGTGGTATGAAGAGGTCGTGGTCATTTCACGTATTTCTGTGAGATCAGGTTGAACCGAACAGTACATTCAGACAGCGCTCCGAATTTATGAACAGTCCAGTTTGTGCCAGAATACGCTCCCACACTCAGAGTGAATATTTCTGAATGTACCCTATTCAGAGAGACTCGTATCATCTTCCTCCGTAGTGTAAAAACGAGGCAACAGAACTTGCTAGCTAACGCTAGCTAATGTCTGTGGAAAATTGTTTTGCCTCCAACTAAGCTCTGCCCACCAAAAAACGTTCTATTGTTTGCAACAGTGAAAGGGTCTGGGGCCTCATTTATAAAGCTTGCTTACGCACAAAACGGGGCTTTAAAGTGGCATACCCCACTTCCCACGCAAAGGTTGTGATTTATAAAAATAAACTTGGCGGGAGAATGTGTGCACATTTTGGAGACACTGGGAAGTGGCGACGCAGACGGCGAGGTGGAGAAGTGGAGTGGAGATTTTTATTGATGTCTCACACAAATTTAATGTCACGCTATATCCACCTTAGATCCACGTTATCATTGAAATTAAATCCAGCAGCCTTATTTTGCGCTTGGAGTGAGTGATAATTGTTTCATAAAAACGTTGTAAAATCCAACTCAAATCCCGAATTGAAATTCTTTCTAAATACGTATTTAATCCGCACTGCCTCTAACATCTCATTGTCCACTCTGTGAGTGCAGGAGGGGGAGAGGAGGCGCGACTGCATGGAATATATTTATTTATTTAGCTAAATATTTCCAGTGCATTTATCATGTCTCGAAATACAGCCATTAAGCACAACCGTTACACACATTTCATCAACCCTACTTAGACGTGCTGTTCATGACAAAACCAGCATGAAGAAATGGGCGCCTATTACACTTTCATCTTTGAACTGTATTTCAAATTACACGTTGTATTTTGGGACAGGGATACCACTGGTTCATGCTGTAATTCAGGCCGGGTGTCTGATCAGACTAATTGCCATAAACATATAAATACTGCGGTGACCCCCATGCGTAATTGCGCAAGATGGCACTGGCACATACTCCTTTTTGCCTCCACCTTTAATAAATGTGATTCTTTATGTCGCACATCAATGTCAAACATCCTCAAGTTTAAAAGCAACACATTAACTACATATTGGTAAAGGAGTAGAAATATTTGGTGTACCTTTAGTTCAGACCACTTTTTTTTCTCTGTCACTGTCTGTGCAGTCCCACAGACACAGCTGACAGCATCAGCAGCGTTGATGTGTTGCCACTTTTTTTTGCTTTATTAGTGATCTTGCTGGTGTGGCCACCAAATAAAATCTTTCTTCAGTCCTCCACCTCCCGTTAAAGGGTCTCAAGCTCAGTCTTGGAGAAATTCCGTTTTTTGGTTAGTTTCTCACACCTGTCGCCGTGACTCACAACGAGAGAACGCTTGCATGCCGGCTTATTTATATGCAGATCGCATTCATGAGGTGATTTGCATGACCATTTATGGTTGAACTAGGGTGTGTAGAGGGCAGAATATGAGGCAGATCTGGGTGCGCACAACTCCAGGAGGTCTGTGATTTATAAAGAGAACATTGCATGCAAGTGTGCGTGTGCACGGTTTTATAAATTAGATTATTTTTTGGCGCACGCCATTTTCAGCTTTTGGGCACACGTCAACTTTTAGTATGAATCCTAAGCACTCTTTTATAAATGAGGCCCCTGTACTGTAAGTTTTTGATTAAAATGGGGCCTAGGTGTAATATAAATATGTATTGTTTTTGCACACACCTGCATCCTTCTTTATGTGCTAGTAGAGCACAAGATATATGTTATTTTAAATTGTAAATGGACTGCACTATTATAGCACATTTCTAGTCTTCCGACCACTCGAAATGCTTTTACACTCCATGTCACATTCACCCACTCAAATACACATTCACACACTGTTGGCCGAGGCTACCATACACGGTGCCACCTGCTACTTAGTAACCATTCACACGCACTCACACATCAATGTAGCCTACCAGCCATCAGGAGCAATTTGGGGTTCAGTATCTTGCCCAAGGATTTGGTTCACTAATTTTTATTTTTTTTAATTTTATATAAAAAATAAAAAATAATAATAATAATTAGTGAACCAAAAACTGTTTCTTTGGTATCAAAAATGTAATTTCCTTCAGTGAGCTTCTCAGTGGCAGTTTCACAAATGATTGGTTCATCCAGAGGATTTGAAGGGGCCAGTGACACTTAATTTGATTTGTTTGATTATCTCTACAAACACTCAGCCATGATGTTGGAAGAGACAAGGAAAGAAACTGTGATAATGTAAACTAAGCCCCGCCCACATAGTTTGATAGACAGATGACCTCTGGGAGGTGCAGTGTCCACACACACACATGTGAGGAGCACCAGGAGATGATATTAAAATAGAAGAAGCAACAGTGTGGTGAGGAGGAGTGGAGCAGCTTGTTGGTTCACCTGCTGCAGAGAAACAGCTTCATTCTTATTCAATACACACACCCTGACACGCACTCTGACACACAGTGTGTCAGGTGTGTGTGTGTGTGTGTGTGTGTGTGTGTCAGATGTGAGTTGTCTGACCTTTAAAGTGAGGGGATAGTGTGTGTTACCAACATTTTCAGTGGCGAAGTGAAAAAGTCAAACTTGACAAGGTCTCTCCTTTTTCCACACTCTCCTGCCGCGCGCACGCACACACACACATTCTCTCTTTCATTTTCATTTCTAACATGTCTCTCTCTCCCTTAATCCATGTCTGTCATTTTTCTCTCTCTCCTTCATCTCGTTGTCATTTCTTCTCTGTCTTGCTCTCGCTGCTCTAGCCGCTCTAGCCGCTCTGTGTGTGTGTCACTGCCGTCTGCCGTCATGTGAATACCAATGGATCTTGTGGAGAATGAGTGGGCGAGAGAGCAGCAGAGAGTGAGACACAGAGAAAGAGAGCATGCTAATAGGGCAGAAGTTTCTGGAGCTTGACTTTAGTGTGTGGAGCATTGGCCTCCTCGGGCTTAAAGTCACAGTTCACTTTTTGTGCCATCTAGTGGTAGTAAGAGCACAACAATCCATGTATAAACAAGATGGCAGCCAGTTGTATTTTAATATGGCAACAACGGTAACAAGCTAAAACACTGTTGATAAAAAGTACTTATTTTAGGACATTAGGACTTTATTATCATCTTGTTTATGGACACTGGGACTTAATTATCGTCTTGTTTGAGGACACTGGGACTTTATTATTGTCTCGATTGAGGACATTGCGACTTAATCATCGTTGACAGTGTTAAGGTTTTATACTTATTGGGTCCTACTGATCTCAAATAGCTAGCAGAAATTAAAAATGCATACCAAACAAAAGTTCAGGTCTCAGGAAGCTACACAGCATTTGCAAAATTTACAGATTGCACCATACAGAAAGGCGCTGGTGACTTGAATGTCACTGCTTTTCAGGCAACCAATCATATATTTGAAGAGGGACTAGTCACCATTGTCACCAAGAAAAGAACGTTTGAGAAATTGTTCTGTTCTGTCCTGAACTGTATGATATGTCACACAGAAACTATCACAACAAAGATAAACTGCTGCTTTGTTAGCCTAAAATATGCTTGGAAGTGGGCTCATTCTAAGGGTGATTTCACACCTAATCTGTTTGGTTCAGTTAAAATGAACTCAGGTCTGTTTGCCTGGTTAATACGGTTCCTTTGGGCCAGTGTGAAAGTTGTCAATTGAACCCTGGTGCAGACCAAACAACCACACAGAGACCACTCGAAAAAGTGGGTCTTGGTCCGCTTCCAAAGGGACTCTGGTGCGGTTAGTCTGTGGTGTGAAAGAAAATGAACCAACCACAGGATTTTATCATAGCACATATGATTTTAGCATGATAAATCAATAAAGTCAGTGTGAACAGAAAATGAACCTGAACTGAAATGCAACAATCTGGTGTGAATCAAATTACCTCAACTGTGTGAAAACACCCTACCAGTAGTTCTCATCATATTTTTGCACCCACATCCTCCATAGAGCTTGGATCAGATACAGTAGCCGTATTGGACTCAAGCCTGATAAAAATACTGAATTTCAAAATTAATACTGAAACGATTTTACTGTTAAAGGCTGACATGTTTATGTCAAGAGTCTGTCATTAGCTCTGCAACTTATGCACGACAAGTTTGGCAGAACAGGTGGTGCATCTCTGTCTCCGTGTGTGCACCAAGCGCCACACAGATGATGATTACTGCTCTCTGTAATTCATTGTACATTTTATTAACATTTTTTCCTGACATTTTTAATAATGTTTTTCAGACAATTTATCAACATTTTTCGGATAGGTACTTTGTTTTGTTTTGGACATTTTAATAATATATTTTGGACATGTCGTCAGCATTTTCATTTGGTCATTTTATGAACATTGTTCAGACATATTAATAATTTCCTGGACGTTTTTTTGACATTTTATTAATATTTTTCAGACATTTTATCACAATTTTTTGGACAATTTCTTGAATGGTTTTTCAGACTTTTTAATATTTTTTGGGATATTTTCATAATAGCATTGACTAGCTCATCCATACAAAGTATGTGCATAAGCATCCACCAGCTGGTGCTTATGGTGAAAAAAAACAATGTCAAACAAATAGATAGTAACCCCAGTAGATAATAAAAACCAAAGGGGTAATGCTAATCTGTCATACAACAGTGGTTAGAGTGGTGTAATGTTGTAAAAATTGTGTTTAAGCACTCCCCAGTGTCCTGCCAGAGAGAAATGCTAAATGGACACATAGAGGCCTACCTGAGTCCAGGTGAGGCTGACTCGTCTCGCTGTTTTGCTTTACTTGAGCTTGTAGGCGAGTCCAGCTCAGTGTCCTCAAGTTCATCCAAACCCCTCACCTCAGTTCATTTTAGGATTATTATACATTGTCCATCACTCTCTTGTCACATGCGTCTCTACAAAAGTGTTCCTCACTATCAGCAGTTCGTCATGACTTTTAGTCATTTTGGATGAAAGTTGACCATCACAGTTTATTCTTGAACTTGGGAACTCCAGAACTGGATCTTTCAATCACATCACATTACCTGCATCATCAGATCAGTCTGTTTTGCTTCAGATTGGCCTTCGATCATTTACATCACAGCAAGTCCATAAGTTTGGAAATCGATCAGCGTGCCGTCAGCATGAGGGATTGTACTCATTTGGTTTTCTACTGAATCTGGTTTTAATGGTTCATTTGTTGATTTTCTGAGACAGGAAGTACTTCTGTACTGATTTTGGTTAACGAAGAAAAAAGAGAGGAAAGGAGGATAAATAAGGAGAGATGGAGCAAAGAATAAAAGAACATAAGGCACAGACAGATAAAGGAAGATAAGAACTGAAGGAAAGCAGAGAGAGTTTAAGAATACTGTAAGTTTTTCGACTGACAGAAAACAGAAAGTGATGACAGAAAAGTGAGACAAGACTTCACCCAAAAGATTTCACCCTTGATTTCAGAAACTTTTACAATTGAGAGTGACAGCAGAGAGAAAGAGGAACTCTCACACTGACAAAGAACACTGAGAGAAACAAAGAGATGGAGAGAGAAGGGCAGAGAATGAAACATTTCCATGTCGAGCTGTAATTAGCATAATATTTTTCTCTGTATGTCTCCATCATCCTATTTATAACTGTCTGAGTGAAGGACAGAGATGAAAGTGTGGAAATAACGAACATGAAATCATCTCCTGTTAAACGCAGGGGTGTGTGTGTGTGTGTGTGTGTGTGTGTGTGAGAATCCTGGCTGGACGTGTAATGACTACTTGCTCTATTTCAACAGCATGTTGCATAAAAGACAAATTTGTTCCATGGTGTCTTGTATCAAAGCGAAGCCTCGGAGGCCTTGAGGCGATGCTGGCTTTGAGGTTAGAGGCAGTTGCCAGTTCGAGTCCCGGACAGGCGAGGAGTGGGGAATAAAACCCCCGGACAGTCAACAGTGCAGGGCATGAAATTAGCTTTTTGTTTCTGGGGGTATTTTTGGCCCTTTGATCAGCTTTCCGGAACAGGCTGCTCTTTCTGAGTGATTTAACTGAACTATGAAATAATAATGTAGCACCCAATGCTTAAAGGTGGCTGCAGAAAGTTAGTTGTTTAAATTATGGATTCTAATACCAATTTGTTTTTTTTAATAAATAATCCACCAACAACCAACACAGACCGTATATTTCATTTTACCTGATGAAATAAAGTTTGAAATGAAATGTTATAAAATCGCCCCAGATTCTCAATAAACGGTTCAAAGCATGTTGTAAAAGGTGTAAAATGCACTTTAAGTGTCAGCAGGTAAATCATGCTGTCACTCTGAGGTCTCAAAGGCTGCCAGGCGTGAGTGTGTCGCTGTGAATGTGAAGCAGGGTGGTGGTAATGAAAAGAGCTCCTGTGATGCTCAATCAAGCCTTCAGGATAAAACTGAGGTTAACACAAGCAAAAGCTACCTGAAAGTCACAGCTTTCATCTGTTAAAGTGGCTAATGACACGCACCAACTGCTGACTGCTGCTTTCGAGTGCTGTCAGAAACAAACTAAAGTGTGACTGCAGCAAACACACAAACACAACAAAGAGGAGCCTGTGCTGAAGTGTTGAGCTGCTGCTCTGATAGATGCTACTTCAAGAAAAACCATAGACTGTATATGAATCAGTGTCTTTGTTTCTCATGTTAAATGTAAGTCGTTGCAGTATTTGCAGTTAGGGTCTCTATAAGTTCATTTTTTTTGTTGTTTTTTTATGCGAGTCTTGTTGGTGATCTTTTAAAGCTGCACTTTTTGTCCACTTGTTTTCAGCAGAAACAACAGTGAAAACGAGGTTTGACATATCATATCATCTTATAAGAAAACTCGTTAGCAATCAGTTGCTTATTTCCATATTATGCAGTTACAGGGCAGCACAATGATTGCCGGCTGTCGCTCAGAGGCAGAGCGGGTCGTCCACCAATCAGAAGATCAGTGGTTTGATCCCTGGCTCCTGTGTGCATGTCGAAGTATCCTTGAGCAAGATACTGAACCCAAAATTGCTCCCGATGATGCTTCCATCGGTGTGAGTGTGTTAAAAACTGAGCAGCAGGTGGCACCTTGTATAGTAGCCTCAGCCACCAGTGTATGAATGTGTGTGTGTGAATGGGTGAATGTGACTCGTAGTGTTAAAAGCGCTTTGAGTGGTCGGATGTCCATTTACCATTCATTAGCAGTTTATGTCTGAGGGAAATAAAAAAATCTGTCTCTTTAGTTGCTAAATGCTCCGCTGTGTCCACCAGGCAGTCTCTAAGTCTTGGCAGTGAGCAATAAACCAAACTCCAAGCTGTGAGAGTGCCAGAACAGTGTGAACAGCTCAGACATGTGATGATAGCCAATATTCTGTTAGCATTCATTGGCCATTTAGCAATACTAATCAGGTGGCAACAATAAACATTTGACTCACAAAATTATCTTTCAACTTCAGCTTGAAACACACAATACAGATACATATGAAGATTAGTATATACATATGTACTAACAGGAAAATATACGCAAAAAATTAATAACATATATGTATATATACATAACATGTGTGAGGGTTAAACATGAATAGACATACAGCCTGTAATATAACATGCAACAAATACTATGACAAATAATTGTTCAAATAAATTGCATACGTACATAAAATGTTGTATATGATCATTGACCAAAAATGTCTACACTTTTCAAAAATGACAACTTTTCAAAATTTCTTCACTTTTCATAAATGACAGAACTTTTCGAAAATTCTTCACTTTTCAAAAGTGACATAACTTTTTAAAAATTTGTTGACACAAAGGAAGTGAAGTATGTGTCATGTCTGTGAGAAGATGGTGATCAAGTTAACAAAGTTTAAACTGATTCTTTCTTAGAATGCAACATCAGCAGCATCCGTGTATCAAAATATTGATTACTGCAGCATAATCTACCCATCGAATGTGTGTGTGTGTGTGTGTGTGTGTGTGTGTGTGTGTGTGCGCGCACGTGTGCGTGTGCCTACGTATGTGTGCGTGCGTGCGTGCGTGCGTGCGTGCATGTGTGTGAATGCTGTTGGACAGACTGATGAGTCATTGTGTCTGAGAAGCTTTGATGTCGTATCTGGACTTGACAAGGTGAATGCTGCCAAACAATAAGCTCTTTCATCTCTTCTCTCCTTCATACCTCCATCCTTTCTCCCGTCCTCATTTCTCTTCCTCCTCCTCCCGTTATCATCTCTCCATCCTTTTGTCATCCTCTACCCCTCCTCCTCCACCCCCAGTCTTTCTCTCAGATGCAGTCATAGTCCTTTCCTCTTCTTTTCTTCTCCTCCTCCTGTCTTCCCTCCTTCCTTTCTCCTTCTTTCTTCTCAGATATTACCCTCTTCACCTCCTCCATCATCCTGTTTTCTTACCTGTGAACCACCTCTTTCTCATTAAGTTCAATCCTCATCCCTGTCTCTCTCTTCCTTTATTCCTTCCTCCACCCTCTCACTGTGCTCTCACCTCTCCTCCCTCTTTTCCTCCTTCTTGCATCCTCATCTATGTCATCAACGTCCTTTATGTAGAAGTCACACTCGTCCGGCCGTAGACTTTTCCACCCACAGAGAAAGCTGTAGTTTGTCATTTGACCCACCCGAAGCCTTGACGATATGTTGGTCACATGGATGGATATAATGACTCCTTCCCCTTGGCAGTAGTGAAAAAGATGTAATAATAACCCTTTTTCCTCTCCACTTGTGTCTTCCAGGTGTTCGTCGTCTTCCTGAGATGGACCAGCGTGCAAGTGCTAATGTCCACTACACCCTGCTGATTGCCTGTGTGCTGGTGGCCTTCTTCCTGGGTGCCATCTTGTCAGGTTTCCTGGTGTCATGTTACTGCAGCCGCAGCGCCGCTCAGCGGGCGAGGAGGCTGGGAAAAGACCCTGAGGCGTCGCTGCCACACGCCTTATCCCTGCGATCCCTGGCCAAGCTCAACGGACTGTTGGATGGACAGCCGAAGGTGGGTGGACTCTTTGGACAGGGAAGATGTATGAGGAAATAATGTATTAACATAAACTAATCCACGGTGTGTGCAGGAATCCTGACATTAAATTTAAGATCTTTTTTAAAGACCCTTTTCATACGCTTTTAGGGCTAATTGCCACTTGAAATTCTAATGATTACATCAGCAACACACGTAAACTTACATTTACTATATGATTATGTAAGATAGCAAAAATAAACAGTCTTACTTTGTCATAACTCCCAAGAGTTCACATAAATTCTACAACCAATATTGGACCAGAAAAATGTAAACTTTGATAAAAGGTAATTTATGAAACTTTGGTGAGCTTCAAGGTCATGTCATGTAGGGGTTCCCTCTCAACAAATACTCATCATTGCATGTGCACATAAATATACTATCAACACCAGGGACCAGATGTATAAACATGCCAATGCAGAAAATCCATGCATACAACATTTTCCACACATAAACTGATATTCATAAAGACACAATGTGCGGTGTGAATATGCTCACCTCAAGCATACTTCAGACTAGACATACACAGTTTGAAACAAGATGACTGCTTGTGATGTAGGTTTGTAGGTTTATGTAGGCTGTTTGCAAATTTCAATGATCTATTACTCTTGCAGACTACAGTCCTCTATTAAATTTCAATCAAAAGTGTATCTATAAATTTTAAAATAATTCATTTTTGACTGGTGAATTGTCATAAAATACGTGTAAGTGTATACAATGCCAGAAATTTTGTCAAGAAAAATGTCAAAGTCTATTGTGCCATACATTTTTCATTAAAGATACCACAGTATTGTGTGTTATATACGGAGCCCCTAAAGTCCCCAAAAAAGAAAAAAAAAACTATCTCGTGCGCACGAGATAAGCTAACTCAAGCTCTCGTGCACACGAGATAAGCTAAATCGAGCGCACGAGATACTAAAACGTGCGCTCGACATATAATTATTTCCCACGCTGAAAGCTCAGACAGGTCACTGTCTCACATATGCAGCCTGCCTGACTACATACAGAGGCCCTGGACCTGCTGCGCTCAGAGGTGGAGCGGCGTTTTGATCAGGAGGGACTCCGCATAGCTGCAGGGTGAGAGCCGGCAGTGCTTGAGGCGGCTCAGGGGAAACGAGTGGATGTGAGTTCCCCGGAACTGACCCCCTTTCCACGAGAGCAGCTAATAGAGCTTAGATCGGGTCCAAAAAATCCAGCCCGACTCGGCCCGAGCCCGTGCACGTTATATTCAGGACCGTCCGGCCCGTCCAATTAACTGTAATTATGGGCCTGAGCCCGATTTAAACCCGACATTTTTCTATGCTGAAGCATGAGTGTTATATGTCATTAAGATGAAGTATTTGCTTGTTTTGTGGTTAATTATGCACATGATCCGTTTGACCCCATCATGTGGTCCGTTCGTCCCTGCAGACAGGGTTATATTGTTCCTTAAATGGCTTGATTTAGTTATCAAAGTTTCATTTTCTTAACAAAACATTCTAGTTCTCTTATAACTGCATGTTATTATAAAATAACTTCAAATCAAATCCTTAATCATTGATAAGTGTGCGTGAGTTTCCGGTTCCAGAACAGCTGATTTGAATCAGTTTAATCAACTCGGAGTAGTTTCACCCCCGGAGTTAAGCACGTGCACCTCAACTATAAAAAGCCAGCATCAATGGAGCCCCGATTTGACGAGTCACCATGGCAACGGGGAAGAGGAGGGCTGCGTTTTTCACCCCATTAGAATTAGAAATCTTAATGCGCTCATACGGCGAGTTTGCACATGTTTTCAAAAAGAAGTGCAACACTGCTGCAGCTGCAAAAAAGAGGGAGACGGCGTGGGAGAACATTGCTGCTCGGGTCAATGCGTAAGTTTAAGTCCTTTGCAATCACAATAATATTACAGGGGAAAACTGCTTGAATGGTAGCCTATTAATTTATTTCATTTAGGTGCAATCCCGCGGGGGAGAAGCGCACTTGGCAGCAGCTTAGGATGAAATATAAAAACATTGTTCAAACAGGTAAGGCTCAGCATAATCTCATGGGGGTACCTCATTTTGATCATGCTATACATTGTAAAGTAAATATTAAGTGGCTGTTTGACTGTGCAGTTTTTTTATCCCCACCATAATGCTGTTTTCACACACATCAATGTCTTCTCATCTATATCATGTTCTGTTAATTAAGCCTATTTAAACTAACACAGACTTCTACTCAGCCAACAGAAAGAAGGCAGACGCCCGTAAAATGAGCACACTTTTCTGACCACCCTGCATACAGTTGCCTTAGCCTACTCAAGTGCTCAGCCTCTCCGACATTGTACAAAAAACTTCCATTTGCAAAGAAACGCAGCGCAACACACAATATCTGCTGGGATGTGAGAGCATGACTACGATTGGTAATGTTGCAAATGTAAGGACGGATTAGGTTGTGTATGTAGATGATGGACTGTGACGTGAAATGATACAGCTCAAAAAGATAACTGTGTGGAAATGCTAAAACATCTATGCGCGGTCTGATAACCATCTCCTGACGAATATTTAATTCTCTACGCAGTAATGCTGCACCTTCATCCACAGGATCGTTATCAAAAGGACATGACATGTAAGTGAAAAAAGTCGCCACCTACTGTGCCTAATGGACTTCTAATATACTGATTCTGATTTTTTTTAATGATTTTTTAAAATGACAGACGGCAGAACTAGGCTACACCAAAACTCGCCTGTTGACTGAATGAATGAGGAAATCAAATGGAGTGTGTGGCTCTGAAAGAGGGCGGAGACAGAGAGAAACTCGAGGTTCACTGAGAAAAACCTGGTCCCGACCAGGTTAGGTTCATAGAGTCTGTTACTACGGTAACTGACCGAGAGCTTAAGTTAGCTCTCTCTCTGAAACAGGCTAGAGTTACCCCTCTTTCTCTGGTTTGAGTTACCTCCCTTTTTGAAACGGAAAACTCAGAGTTTCCCTCATTTCAGGGTTAACAGACTCTGAGTTTTCACTAAACGGACCCCTGGAGATGATGTACGAGCTCACAGAGACCAGTGTGTCTTGTGTACTGGACTGGACAGCAGCCAGCAGTCATCTAGTGGTCGCACTGTATAGATTTACTAGGCTACATTATAATTCATTATTTGTTATTAGTGAGGATCATTTTAGATGTTGCTTACTGTTTATAGCCTGTACTATTTACAACATCAGCATACAGTTTGTATTCACAAAATACAGTTTGATATTCAAGTGGATGCGCTGGAAAACTTGGCAGAGAGCCAATGCTGGCTGGCTGCGCTGTAACGTAACCTCGTCTATAAATAGTACACAGCCATGGTACTGACTCAGACAGTGACCTTTCTGAGCTTTCAGCGTGGGAAATAATTGTATGTCGAGCGCACGTTTTAGTATCTCGTGCACTCGATTTAGCTTATCTCGTGCGCACAAGATATTATCTCGTGTGCTCGAGTTAGTATCTCGTGAATTTTTTTTTTTTTTTATTCTTTTTTGGGGACTTTAGGGGCTCCGTAGTTATAACATTTTTATGAAGAAAAAAACAAAAACAGTAAAGTATGCCATCATTTTTTTTTTCATGAAAAAAGGCATGGTATAGAATGCTATCATTTTTCTTAAATGAAAACTGCAATAGAATACTACGGCATAACATTTTCTTTGAAAAGTCATGGCATAGAAAGCCATAAGATTTTCATGAAAAACATCACAGTATGTTATGGCATGGAATTTCTATGAAAAATGTCATAGTATAGTATGCTATATAATTTGCATAAAAATGCCATACTATGGTTTAGCAATCAATCAATTAAAAATGTCAAAGCATGGCATACATTTTTTTTATGAAAAAATACCATAGTATGTTGTACCATATTTTTTTTCAGGAAACATTCGATTGTTTTGTATGGCACAAGCATTTTCATGAAAAATTACATTATAGTCTGGCATGAAGTTTTCCTCAAAATGTTATACTATAGCATACCGCAGTCGGCTGTAGAGTGGTAGTCAGAAATTCAGTGGTTTGATCCCCAGCTCCTCCAGTCTGCATGTCCAAATATCCTTGAGCAAGATAATGAACCCAAAATTGCTCCCGATGATGCTTCCATCGGTGTGTGAGTGTGTTGAAAGCTGGCAGGTGGCACCTTATATGGTAGCCTCGGCCACCAGTGTATGAATGTGTGTGAATGGGTGAATGTGACTCGTAGTGTAAAAAGCGCTTTGAGTGGTCTAGAGTTGTCTAGATGTATGACATAAAAATGTTCATGAAAAATGTAATAGTATAGTATGCCATAAAAAATTATGAAAAATGTCCAAGAAAATTATGCTTTATATTTTGAATAAAAATGTCATACAATAGTATAGCATAACATTTTCTGTAAAATGTTATACTATAGAATGCTATACAAAATCATTAAAATGTATAGTATAGTATGTTATATAGAAAAAAGAAATGCATGGAGTGCTGCAGGGATCTTCAAAAAGTGTGAAAATGGTCAACCTCTGGTGCTCTTCAGTACAGGAATCTCAATTAAATTGTAATAGTATAGTATGTTATATATCTTGAATAAAAATGTAATAGTAGCGAATCAATTTCCTTCAAATGTCATAGTATAGTTTGCCATAAAAATTTGCATGAAAAATGTCATCATATAGGATGCCATGAAAACTTTCAGGAAAAATGTCATAGTATGGTATTCTATATATTTTTGAATTAAAATGTCATTGTATAGTATGCCATGATTTATTTGTATCAAAAATGTCATAATATAGTATGCCATACAAATTTTCCTGTAAAAAGTATAGTACATTATATATTTTAAATAAAAATATCATAGTATGGTAAAGCATACCAATTTTTCATGAAAAAAGTAATTGTTATGCAAATTGTTATAGTATGGTATGCCATTTCACAAAAAAAGACAAAATATTAGAATACGACGTCAAAGCGTGGCAAAGTTTAGACTACAATGAAAGTTTTCATGAAAAATGTCATAGTATTGTATGCAATAACATTTTTTAGCAAAAATGTCATAATGGCATCCTATACAAATAATAGTTTTTTCATGAAGATTTGAACAATGTTTTATACTATGACAATTTTAATGAAAAAAAGACAGTATACTATACTATGACATTTTTAACGCTTTTTTCAACAAACTATACTTTGACTGTTTTCGGTATACTATACTGCCTTTTTTCAACCACTATACTATGACGTTTTTAACAATTTTGTCGACATACCAACACTGACTTTTCTCGACATACTATACCATGAAGTTTTTAATGCTTTTTTCAACATACTATATTATGATGTTTTTAAATGTTTTTTTTCAATATATTATAGTATGATGTGGTATGATAAAAAAAGTGTTAAAATGTCATAGTAAAGCATGTCGAAATACATCATAGTATAGTATGTTGAAAACTGTGTGAAAAACATTACAGTACTGTATTTGGAAAAAGTCATAGTATAGTTAAAAATCATAGTATAGTATGTCAGTAACAGTTTTTGTATAGTATGTCGAAAAAGGCTTAAAAATCATAGTATAGTATGTTGAAAAAAGTCATAGTATAGTATTTTGAAAACAGCTTTAACTAGAAAAGCACTCGGAGAGCGCAGACCTCCACCAAGCAGCTCGCATTTTCCGCCATTTTATTATTTTATCCACTTTGCTTCAACCGATCACCGCCAAAATTTTATCATCTGTTCCTTGTCCCATTATCAACCTTTCCTGAAAATTTCATCAAAATCCATTCAGAACTTTTTGAGTTATTTTGCAGACAAACAAACAGACAAACAGACCAATACCGGCGAAAACATAACCTCCTTGGCGGAGGTAAAAAGTCATGGTATAGAATATCAAAAACCTTTATAGTATTGTTTTTTAAAAATAAATCATCGTATAGTATATCGAATAAAGTTAAAAATAGTATAATTTTTTGCCAACAGTGTTAAAAATGTCATAGCATATGTCGAAAAAAGTCATAGTATAGTATGTAAATAACAGTGTTTAAAACGTCATAGTATTGTATGTTTGAAAATGTCATGGTATAGTATGTCGAAAAGTGTTTAAAACATCATAGTATAGTATGCTGAAGAAAGTCATAAAAAAGTATGTTGAAAACAATCATAGTATATTGAAGAAAGTGTTAAAAACATCATCGTATAGTATGTCAAAGAATGTCATAGGACAGTATTGTTAAAAATGTCATAGTATTGTATTTCGAAAAAAGGCATAGTATAGTATAATGAAAACTGTTAAATATGTTATAACATAGTATGTTAAAAAAGTTATAGTATGTCTATAACAGTCGTAATATAGTATATCAAAAAAAAGTTTAAGTCATAGTATAGTATGTTGATTAGAGTCATATGAAGTATGTTGAAAAAGGTCAAAACAGGTAAAGTATAGTATGTAGAAAAAAGTCATAGTATAGTGTTTTAAAAAACAGTGTTACAAATGTAATGGTATAGTATGTCAAAAAAGTCATCGTGTAATAAGAAAAAATCTGTTTAAAACATCATAGTATGTCCAAAAGTGTTAAAAAACATCATAGTATTGTATTTCGAAAAGAAGTTTAAAAAGTCATAGGATTGTACTGTATGTCGAAAAACAGTTAAAAATGTCATAGTATAGTATGTCCAAAAAAGTCATATAGTATGTAAATGGATCTGGTAAATTGACCTGGTAAATGGACCTGCATTTTTATGGTGCATTACTAGTCTTCTGACCACTCAAAGCGCTTTTTACACTACTGAGTCACATTCACCCATTCACATACACATTCACACACTGCTACTCAGTAACTATTCACATGCTCTCACACACCCATGGAGCAGCTGTGAGGAGCAATCTGGGGTTCTGTATCTTGCCCAAGGATACTTCGACATGCAGACTAGAGGAAAAAAGTCATAGTACAGTATGTCAGAATTTTTTTTAAAAAGTAATGGTTTTGTATGTCGATAAGAGTCATAGTATAGTACGTTGTAAAATTTTATAGTATAGTGTGTCAAAAAAACTCATAATATAGTAAGTGGTAAAAAGTGTTAAAAATGTCAAAGCATAGTATGTCGAAAAAAGTCATGGTATAGTATGTTGAAAAAAGTTATTAAAAAAAGTCATAGTGTAGTATGTCAAAAACAGTCATAGTATAGTATGTCGATAACTGTCATAGTATAGTTCACTAACAAAGACCACATCAATAAGATAAAGATTTTGAATGACTTATTGCATATGATGGATTATAGGTTCTGAGGAAAGCATTAAGGGGTGAGGATCGAGGTATTAGGAATGAAAGGATGTGGATGGGAGATAAAGGGATGAGGGTTGAGGGTCGAATGGATGGGGGATGAAGTGATGAGGGATGAAGGGTTGAGAGTTGAATGGATGAGGGATGAAGGGTTGAGGGATGAAGAGATGAGGGTTGATGGTCGAATGGATGAAGGAATGAGGGATAAAGGGTTGAGGGTCAAGGGTTGAATGGATGAGGGATGAAGGGTAGCAGGGATGAGGGTCAAAGGCCAGATGGATGAAAGGTTAGGGATGACAGGGTAAGGATCAAGGGATGTTGAGTGAGGAATGAAGGTATGAGGGTTGAGGGATGAAGGGTTGAGGGTCGAATAGATGAGGGATGAGGGGTGAAGGGTTCAGGGATGAACAGATGAGGGTTGAGGGTCGAATGGATGAAGGAATGAGGGATGAAGGGTTGAGGGATGAGGGTTGAGGGTCAAGGGTCGATTGGATGAGGGATGAAGGGTTGAGGGGTGAAGGTTGAGGGTTGAGGGTTGAATGGATTAGGGATGAAGGGTTGAGGGATGAAGGGTAGCAGAGATGAGGGTCAAGGGCCAGATGGATGAAAGGTTAGGGATGACAGGGTAAGGATCAAGGGATGTTGAGTAAGGAATGAAGGTATGAGGGTTGAGGGATGAAGGGATGGAAGACTAAGGGTTGAGGGATGATGGCTGGGTTTCCGGGTAGCTGGCGAGCACGATGATGAACGTGTCGAGTCAAAGGCAGGAACACAGGAGGGATCCCGGGAGTGAGACTGAATGGGGGAGCTGTCTCTTCATGAGCTCGGCTTTGGATAGAGCCCCAAAGAGAGCTTCAAGAGTGCATGGAAGTTTTGAATCATAGCGCATATGTGTGATGTTTACTTAAGACAACAGCACCCAAGAATTTTCTGCCTGTAAATGGTTACAGTGGCTCCGTGCGAAGAGACAACCCAAGTAAACAGTCAAAAGGTCGGAGGCTGGTGCTGATTGTCAGAATTTCTGTAATTAATAACGGGAAAGCAAGAATTGGCAATTGAGGATATGGGACACTCGGATTGATGAAATGGTGCAGGTCTGAGGCCAGGGTGAGTGTCTGCATGAATAGCATGTTAAGCGAACGTGATCATGCCCCCAAAAGGCTGGCTGCTGTAGAGACTGGGTACGTCTCGCGGGTTGTGGACAAAGGGGTGGGGGTGGCTGAGTTTGTTTATTACAAAATGTTGGGGAAGGATAAACGAATGAGAGAAGGGGATAAACATGGGGCAGGAGGTTGTCCATTAATGCTTTTCTGGGGCAGATATACGAGGATCTGGGAGGAGGAAATGGTTACGACTGTTGCAAACGTGGGAGCGAATGTGGTGGCCAGCGGTGGAGGAGTGAGAACGAGACAGAATTGGAAATATGAAGTTGTATTAGAAAAAACTGGGACGAAGTGGAGGGTCGAAGAAGAGTACTTGTGGGTAGAGAAGGAAATTCTCTTTTATTATTAACAGTATTATCATTATTATTATTATCATTTTATGGATACATTGCGTGGTAAAACTGAATGAGTGTGAAGTCTAGAGAGGAAAAGGGGAGCTGACGCTAGCTAGTAAGGTGGGATGAGGGTGTGCTTTGGACGAGATCTTTACAAATAGCTTTCTGTGAAGCTGATGGAAGGTTTTCCGGTTGTGGAACTGATTAGACGGCTGTGACGATGTGATGAAGCCTTCGAATTGTAATGGTTTTGGGTCCGTGTAGCTCTTTGGAGTTAGACGACAGGCAGAAACTCACTTCCACACGAGTGTGGGATTTCACAAATGCTCGTCGTTTATTTTTTACATCAACTTAAAAACACTCCAACCTTACCAAGCCCGGTTGTACGGCTACTACATTTTCATACATGAAAAGAATAGTCGCCACATGTACTTAAAACCATCACTGTTGTGTTGAGAGACAAAAGAAAAAGCAGGAGCACATAGGTATCGGTCTGACCAGCGTTGGGTGCGCTCTCAACAGACTCAAATCAAAACAGGCGCTGCTTGATGACGTTGCTGTTAAGCGACACAGTATACACCATGTTAAAGGCACATTTCATATATTTGACTGTTACAGAATGCAGAGATGACAAGAATGAAGGAATGATCTGAGAAAGAACAAACAAAAATGTCATTGTATAGTTTGTCAAAAACAGTAATGGTATAGTATGTTGAAAAGTGTTAAAGATAAGTCATAGTATAGTACGTCAAAAAAGTTTTGAAGTTATTGTGTAGTATGTCGATAACAGTCAGTATAGTAGGCCTGTGTCATAGTATGTCATGCCACTGAAAAGTCATAAAATGTAACAAAATAAAAGAAAAAAAAAAGGTCATGGTATGGTATGTCATAAAAATGTCGTAAAATTTGCCTTAAAAAGTGATTAAATGTCATAGTATAGTTTGCCATAAATAAATGCTACAAAAAAAGTCAGTTTCAAATGTCTTTATTGAGATTTGTACAATTACAGTGAAACAGTGGTTGACAATGAAAAATCTTAGATCTCAAGCTCCCACCAACAATGCTTACTATATACTTACTATAAATAGCGATACTTTTTAACATATCTAGATATAGAATAAATAATATATATTTATGGTAGACAGCCTTAATTGTCACTGAACTGACTGATCGACTTTAATACTTATTACTTAATATCCAGCAGATACCCTGTAACATCCGATGTGCTGAAGAAAGCTTTTATGTTGTACAGCTGCCCGAAATAGTTATTAAGTGATAGAAAATACTGCTTTATGATAAAAAATAGTATAGATAGATAGAAACTTTATTATTTAGCAGAGACTTAAATTGCTATCTCACACTCATGCTACTCACCTATTAAAACCTTTACTGTGGCATTACAGTGCTGAGACTTAACGTCAAAGATACTAAATACGAATACACACAAATGCCTTAAACATGTTTATAGGTTCTTACAGTTTACACACATTTGTAGGTTGTCGTGAAGTGGCTCAGAAGCGGTGACATCAGCAGCAGAATTCTGAGCAGCTGTGTTAATATTCATCCTCACTTGGGGGTACATGATAAGTTAATAGCTTCGCTTCAGTCTTTTACTCAGTCATTACAATCGACCGTTTCATTATGAACTCTGCTCTTTCTAAGTGTCCTTGAGCAAGAAAGTGAATATCTGAGCTGCTGCTGGCTTCCTGCTGACCTCTGATCCCTCTGATGAAATCTAAACCAGCTCCTCATTAAACTCTGTGGAATATGATAACTGAAACTCGCCCTGAAACACGCAGTGAATACTTTTCAATGTTTTTTTAAAGACATTATGAACTATAAAAGATGAATCCTTTCTTTCACCCTGAATGGATTATCTTCAGACAGAAGCTAAGACTAACACTACACTTATTCCTCTTCTTTTGGTTCGTCTTCCTGCAGGACGACAAACTGGACGTGTCCACCCCAAAGATGTACAGCTCCTTCATTCCCAACGGCCGGGCGGAGCCTCATCTCCACACCCCTGGACATCAGGGCCTGCCGCTGGGAGACCCCGACCTCAGCCTTTCCCAGGTAGGGCGGCTCCTCCGGAAGGGGCAGCCTAGATTGGTTCATGATAAAATAGTGTCATTACATTTAATATGAAAGGTCAGTTCACCAGTCATGTTAGTCCTCCTCAGTCTGTGGAAACAGTTTATAGCCCTGATGATGTCACAGTGATGTCAAGAGAGATATCTCAGCGTGTGCTTGAAAACTTAGTAAGAGAAAAGCCCTTTTTAGATAGGAATTGTGCAAATTTGCAGGAAAGCCCAATCAGTCTTTTTTTCAGCATTGGCAGTATAAAAACAAAATCGGGCAGTGTAGCAAAATGACGCCTACCTAATTTTGTTTATACAGAATGCGCCTTTTTCAGGGCAATAGGGGGCATGAGCAACAAGCAACAAAACGTGTAGCTCAGCGTGTGACGTAAACAGTGACATGGGAAGGAAGCAGCAGCTAGTCAGTCCTTCGGCGATTCTCTCGTAAGTCGGCCCGTCCTTCACCGTCCCCGTCATCTGACGGTTAATGGCCTCTTCGATTGCAAGGGCAAGGAGGGCACGCAATTCCTTGTCTCCCCAGTTGCTCATCTTTACAGTGTCTGTCAGGTTTGTGTTTCCCTCTTGCTACTAGCTGCTCGCTAATTCCTGCTATCAGCTGTTTCCTGTTTATCCACTGCCAGTGGGTCATCCTGTAGTGTTTTTGGAGTTTAGAATGATGACCTGTTTGAGTTTAAAGTGTCTTACCATGGGTCTGACCTCTGTTTAGTCTCTATCTCAGGGTGATGGAGAGCTGTCCGGCCTGCCCACGCCCGACTCCACTCCGGAGCTGCCCATCAAGAACATGAAGGCCTTGAGGCACCATCAGTATGAGAAGAACCAGAATTGCAACAATGCCAAGGACAGCAACCCCATATCTGGGCCCAGCTGCTCCGGATCCAGTCTGGGTTTCATGGCCGTTGTCGGGAACTCTTTGAACCAGCAGGTGTTTCCCTTCTCTCATCACCACAGCAACAGTTTAAGCAACGGAGCGGCCCATGGAGCGGGTGCCTCTTCAACTTCATTGCACCTCCCTGAGGAGAGGAAGCTCTTGAATGATGAGCAAGCAGTAGCAGGAGGTGGAGGAGGTGGGGGAGTCCCCCATCACCACCACTCCCAGCAGTCCCTCCCCCAGACAGTGGTGGATGTGTCAGCACTGGATGAGCTGCTCAAACACATCCATGAGGTCAGCGCATCGGGCACTGGAGGCATCAAGGTCCTCACCGCCACCTCCTCGTCCTCCCTGTTCCACGGGGCGTCCTCCTCCTCCTCTGGAGGACATCATCATAATCATCACCATCATCATCATTCTAATAATCACCACGGCCACACCCGCACCCATCACTACAACCACAGCCATCACCATAGCAACCACCAAAACAATAACAGCAGCAGCGGCAGCAGTCATCATCAACAGCAGCAGATCCCTGAGACAGAATCAGGTCCGTATTACAGCACCTCCACACTACCAAGGGACGGCCTCCCCAAACGCCTGGACGCTCCAACTCAAAACTCCACCTCATCCTCCGCCACCTCCTCTTCTTCCTCCTCTTCATCCTCCAACAACCCAACCTCCTCCACCTCCATTCCCTCTTCTTCCTCTTCTTCCTCCTCAACTCCGCTCCAGCAGCAGGTGATTCTAGAGAGACCTGGAGGAAGCAGCGTCTCGGTGGCACGCCACCATTCCCAGCGCCACTCGCTCATCAAGATGGGCAGTGGGGGCGGCGCAGTGCCCCGCCACCACAGCTTTAACCAACGGGGACCACAGCACGCACACATTCTAGCCAGAATGAACACGAACAGCAGTAGCAACGGCCCCCCGTGCACCAGTGCAGCAGCTAATGTGAGCACCGATACCAATGGCGAGAGCCAGCGGCCGTCCATTGCCAGCGCCTGCCTGACAAGGCAGCACAGTTACAGCGAAGGGCCACACATGCAGCGGGCAGCAATTGTCCGGAGAACGGCGTCGCTCAAACCCCAAGTTCCGCCAAAACCTCTGTTCCTTCCAAACACGGCAACATCACCGGTAGCAGAGGCAGGAAAATACAACTACTGAGACTGAGGGAGGAAGTGGCACCATTCTAACATGGCTGCTGCAGTCTTCGCAGAGCAAAGCACTCCGACATGTCTGCAGGGCCTGTGAGGAAAGACAAAATGAGAGCATTGATGGGATGAAGAGACACAAAAGAGACTTCAGAGCTGTTTGTTCCCATCACTACTCATTATAACCCTTCAGTTGTGATTCCTTTCCTGCTGAGAGGACGCCGTCTGTCGCCCTATCTGAGTCAGAACCGCTGCATTGTAGCCCTAAACAGAGCCACAGAGACACTCTGATCTACAAATAAATAAGATCTCTGACTCATCTCTCCGGGCAGGCGGGGCCGCTCGCTTGTGGCGACTTTCCCCTCACAACAGACTGCAGATCAAAACCAGCTCAGACGAGTCTAAGAAACATTCCAAAAGCAGGGTGAAGGATGTTAATGATTCAAAAGGAGTCCCCAAGGCTTGAGGTGGCCTGAAAAAATTCTTGATTAATGCAGTTTCCTTGTGAGCGCTTTGATCTAATGTCCCCAGTTGTTGCACCTTGGCACAAGGCCCGGATTTAATTTGCAAAGATTAACAAAAAAAAAAAAAAAAAAGCAGAAAATTGGACTGCGGCAAACCCCACATGAACTGAGTCCAGGACCCCAGGGAGTGTTGGACATTGCTCCAGGATGATGAGATTTCTTTCCACAGGAGAAATCCAACAGAAATGCCCGGAGGGTTGCTCCTGTCTTTTGGAAGTCTGTTTGTCCCTCTGAATCTGGTCCGGATAATAAAAAATTGACAGAAGGGTTCTCTCTCTGCTCTGTGATAAAAACTCCAAAAGGAGAAAGAAAGAAAAACTGTTGTGAAGGTTTTGTTATCACGTCCGACGCTTCAAGATGACGGGATGTTCAGGAGATGGAGATTTTTGTACACCAACACATCAGCAACACTTTGAGGAATGTGAGGAGACAAAGAGAGATTTGCTTCATGAGCTGCTGTATGAAATGTCAGAATCCAGCAGACACAGAGATCCAGATCAGAGCAGCCGTCACTGACAGTACACACAAAACACATGAATGTCCTCTTTTGTACCATATTGGTATCTGAACCACAAACGAAGCATTAATCGAGCTGTGTTTGCCACGGAGCCCAGCAGGTGAACGAGAGAGGATTTCTGATAAATCATTCCCTCCAATTAAAAATTCATACACTCAGTACACTTAATACTCCTTCACTTTAGTAATTTGTGTGTTCAAATTACTGAATTGATTTCCTTGAATTAATAACTGCTCTCAAAAGACCTAATTTGACCCCTCCTCTCTCTTTTGCATCTGTCTTTATCTACGAAGAGCTCTGCAAGCTCTGAGCTGAGTTTTTATTAACCGCAGGATCAGTAAAATGTTTAAATAGAAGTCAAAGATCAAATCAAACTGTATTTAATGAAAGAGGCCAACTGTTCATTTCAGGGTATCAATTAAGTGATGTGACGGAGCTGTTTATCAAAAGTTTTCTCATCACCTGCTGAGTTTGTTTTGACGGGACACTTGCAGTCTGCAGCGGAACAACAGGTGAACCTGCCTGAGCAGCAGAAACAGCTCACAGAATGAAACGTATACCAGCGTTTGGCCTTTTTACTAAAATGTCAGTTCACCCAAACTTAAAAAAGACAGCTTCTCTCTTACCTCTGGTGCAGCTGTTCCCAAAGCGGGTATTGTGGCCCCCCTCAGGTGCTGACAGGATGGAACAAGGGTTGTTCATTTCCATCGTTTTCACTGTACATTTATCATCAGAGACATTTATTAACTTTCTGTCAAAAAAGAAAAGAAGCAATAAACATCAAAAGTTACTGTAGTAGCAAGACAAAGAGTCAAATGACCTGCATGACAACCTGCAGTATACATAGTTATATGTTTCACTTTCAAGTAACATCAGTGTCAGTAAAAGAAATTTTAAAGACAGATAACCCTTGTTTTAGTTGAGTTTCCGCTGTGTGTTGACTGCAAGGTCAGTGAGGACGGGTGGGAACTGCTGCTTTGGTGATATGTAGCCATGCAGATAGTTATGGATTTGAGTTGTATGTGTCTCAGATTCAGTGGAGGTTAATGAGTTTGTGACAGCCCAGAAAATGTCCCAGTTACCCTGAATCATCCACAGACCACAGTAGAGAGAGTTTTTAGACAGACTGTTTTTTCATTAGAAAGTAGTCTGAATCAGAGGTTGTCATGAGTCCAAAGTGATGGACCTGAACCCTGATGGACAGGAAAAATTTGTTCTGAGATTCGACTGGATGGGGTAATTTCTTAAGAATATATTAATTCAACCTGTTTTTGTCTGAGATATTAGAGCGCTGACTCAGTGCATGTCTGACAGGGGAAAGTTTATTTTTTTTATTATTTATTTTGTTGTTGTGATGTGACAAAGTATCCTCATACAACGATTCCTATGATTCATTCATTGTCCGTAACCACTTATCCTGTTAGGGATCCCAGCTGACATTGGGACCCTGGACAAGTTGCCAGACTATTACAGGGCTGACACACTCACATTCACACCTTTGGACAATTTAGAGTCAGAAATTAACGTGACATGCATGTGCATGTCTCTGGACCCACATTGACATGGGGAGAACATGCAAACTCTGCACAGAGGGGCTCCCCTACCCTGGGTTCAAATCAGGAACCCTCTTGCTGTGAGGTGACTATACTAACCACTGCACAACCGTGCAAGGATTCCTATGATATCCAACAAAAATGCACACTAGAGATGCATGATATTGGATTTTTTGCCAATATCTGATCTGCCATTATGTAACAACTCATTTGACCGATAACCAATACTGATATTGATATATCCACTTTTTGTTATTGTTTGTTGTCATTTTAGATCATCAAGTCTCTTCAGTCGTGGAATTAACATCATAATTTCATCTAATTGTAGGACTGCATCCCTAATGCACGCACAAGAGTTTGTATGATATCCTACAAATTAGCACCCCAAGAATGATGTCATGTCCTTAACTGAAAGTTACATAATTAACATAAAGGTACTGAGATCAGGTTTAGGAAAAGAAAAATGGTGACGACATACCTTAAAATGACTCAAAGTTCACATGGCACGGAACACCCGTCTCCTGGGGAACATCATGGGTTTTGTGACCCATCCACCACCCCAACCTGCCTCCTTATTGGACTCGCTCAGGACTGTTTCAACTTTACTCCTGCCAACACATTGGTCATGTGATCGCAACCTTTCAAAATACCTGCATTACTTTTTGTAGGAAAACGTATGAACAGTGCATGAGAAAAGCTTGGATGTGAGCTGCTGTAATGCCTGCCAGTTTCTGATAGTTCTACACGGCTCAGATCCCTCATCTCCACAATTCAATAACTCAGTTTGATTCACAGAAACTATGAGCACCAAAGTAAAATTACTCAGATTTACCGGCACGGTAAACGAGAGAGACAGAAATGAGTTGATTATTTGTATTCCTTTAGTTCACAAGGTTCCAACAATGAAAAGAATCAAAACGTTTCCTCATAAAAATTTGTTGAAGCTGTGAATATTGTCCAGCTCACTGTCCCTCTTTCCTCTGCTCCACCTCAAACTCGCTGGCACTGCTGCTTGTTTTTTTTCACTTTACCTTTACTTTTGTAATCTGATCCTAAATCAGTCCCTCGAGGATGTTGCAATCACAACCATCACAAAGCAAATTCAGCCAATCCTAGTGAATTCTGCATGATCTTGCAATTTTGTCCAAAGCTTGCAACTTTACGGCAAATATGACTGTATTTACCAAAATCTCATTTCATTGTAGAGCTGCGTGCAGCACTGTGATTCAGCACTTGTACATTTTTTATTCTGTGGGAAACATTGAATGCTCATAATGATAGGCTCCAAATTCAGAAACAGCATCTCCAAACAGCATTACATTTTCATTTGCTCCCCCACTTTACAATAATACGCAAAACAGCAGGGCTGCCCCTGACTAAGAATATTCCTAGTCGAACAATGGTCGTCATTTAGGGCCATTAATTGACTAGTCGCCAGCATGTTTACGATGTTAATTTAATTATTAAATTATATATTTTGGTGATTTGAGTTGAAGGTGTGAGAGAGAAAAGTATCAGTAACATTGTCAACATTGTGAAATACAAAACCGTACGAATGGACCTTCATAGGCCTACATTTTATCTACAAGTGCACATCACACACTGAGCGAGCCACCGGTTAATTATGCTGTCGGCAAAGCGGTAATGGTTGTGCTAAGTGGCTAATGGGCATGCAGCTACTTACACGTTTCAGATGATACGTCATGTTTGTAGTCAACGAATGAAGATGGGTTTACATATCACCTTGGGTTCATCCTTCACCTTCTCAAAATGATCCCACACTTTGGATTTGATGTCCGACATGTTATAAACTAGCCTGTGGAATAACCACAGGTACTAGCCCTGGAAATTAGGGGCCGTACACATGCCACGCCTTTAACTGCCTGGAAACGCAAGGTTGGGCTCTGAGCGCTACTCTTGTGCCCTTTTTTGTGCCAGCTTTCAGGAGTGCAGCGACAGGTTGCATCTGAGGTTGCTAAGTTATGTTAACAAGCACCGTATAGCCTATTTATCTGAAATCCTGAGTGCAGAGCTGATCTTCTTCCAGGCGCTGTTTATAAATGTGTAGGCCTATCGTCTGTGGGACAGATGTAAAGCTCTGGGTAGCCCTGCACTGAAATGATCAACTTTTCTGTATTTATCAGACTGAATATTGACAGAAGACAGGAAAGGTATCTGTCGGCTGTAATTGGTTTGTAACGTGACTTCTGTGATTGCTGAGCGTGGCCTCTTCCCGTGTCTGTCCTCTCAAATTTAATTCCTACATGGTCCAGTTATATACTGTAGGTTTTGACTTATATTGACAAGGTACCGCTCCTAATAGAGTTTCAGGTTGTTTTTTGTTGTTGTTGTTGTTTCTGAGACTAAGCAACCAATGAAATCTTGCTGACTAATGACCTTTGTGGTCGACTAACGTTTGGTCGACTGTTACGGGGCAGCCCTACCAAACATCACAACATGCACTGCAATTTTTTTTTCTGAAAACCTGCCATGAAATCAGACATTTCGGGCTCTAGTTTCACAGACCGGGCGAGGCGGGGGCGCAGCGCACCTGCGCTTCGCCAACTGGGTGTGGCCAGGCGGATTTTGCAAGTTTGGTACACCGTGCATGCTGGCGCAGCTACTCCTCTTTCCCACCTCCGTCCCTCCTACCTGCGCAAGTCTGAAAGAGGGCGTGGAGTGGGTTTTACACAGCCGATTCACATCACACCAATCAAATGAGCCCCTCTCCTCACCCTGAAATGCGCCGCGCGAAGTCATAATGAGAGTTTACTCAATTCGCCATGGCAGAAGAGAGCAGCAGCGTCAGACGGCCAAACTTCTCCCAGGAGGAAACTGATGTTTTGGTCCGGGAGGTCTGCTCACAGTGTCCGAATATACGGAACTGTGAGCAGACCTCCACGGGCTGATGATGCAAAGGTAGCCTGGGAGGAGGTCACCGCAATTGTAAATCAATGTTGCGTTTCTCTCGTGCGCGCTCTCTCTCTTTCTTTCTCGCAGTCTCACTCTGTTTCTTTTCTTTGGACTTTTCTAAGATGACAGATGCTGAATATATACTCCCTATCTGATGCTGTGGCTGTTTATGGTTGGGTGAGAGGGATGTGAACTCATTAGTTTGCAGCTGTGTTAATCAAATCAAGTTGGGTTTCCATTACGCGTGCCAAACGTGCCAAACGGTGCCAATCCCCTTTGATCTGACATCAGATGTGACAGGACAGTCGATATAGAGATACATTTATGTGCTGATTGCAGATAGTTGCATTTTTTGGGTATTTATTGCATCGTTAATGTGCCTGATATTCTGGAAACCTGCCTGTGAGGTTTTGGTGACGTGTGCGCACTGTCCGCCGGTCAGCCAAACTTCGGCTTACACCAGCTGCGCTTGCCTGAGCTGACAGTAGACCTGGTTTCAGCTGGCGAGCTTTTAGCACACCTTCGACGAAGCCTTTTGGCACAAAACTGTCACTGCGCCAAGCTGGATCTGTCGACACCTCCCCCT
Source organism: Epinephelus lanceolatus (assembly GCF_041903045.1). NCBI lineage: Eukaryota > Metazoa > Chordata > Actinopteri > Perciformes > Serranidae > Epinephelus > Epinephelus lanceolatus. Next base: position 40,826,947 of record NC_135749.1, read on the forward strand.
GCAGCACTGTCACACCCATCTCAGCGCACCTCGGTCTGCCAAACTACCAAACTGAGCACGCCTCGGGTTGCGCTGCTCGAAACTAGCTCTTCGCGGGGTTCACCACCCTGCACCACCCTGTGCCGCGCCGGGAAACTAGAGCCCTTCCAAGTTGCAACAATCCCAAAAATCACCCTGGAAATCCTGGAGGGAATTAGACTAATCATCATTATGTGTTTCTCCGGTGATCAGCGGTGATCACGGGTCTCACACCCAAAGTAATACAATGGGACCGGACCCAGAACTGACTGACCATAACAAAACATGGACCTGAACCTGTACGGTTCCTGCATCAGGTCTTGTGAGGACTATTAGTCTGAGTGAAAACTGTTGACAGTGTGTCTCTGTCTCTCAAACCCTGCAGACACAGAAAACCAAACCTATCTGCATGGATAGATCTCACAGGTTTTACTTTTGTGGTCATTTGGGTGAACTTTGCTCCACATTCATTCACTTTTACAGGCTTTTTAGTTTGACCTTAGTCTGTGGGAGTGTTTCCTTATAGATGGTCTAAAAATACCCGACTGTGAAGAGGATCTGCTGTTTGCTGTTTCACGTTTACCTCCCAGTGTTTGTCAGTTTTGTATTCTTTGGATGTTTCTTCAGTTTGAGCACTCAGCCTGAAACAGGCAAACAATGAACCAAACAAGTGCAGCGGTCAGAGGTTAACAGTCTAACACAGAGGGAAATTTTGAGGCAGTCCAGGTGAGCAACGCTGCCGGCAACAACAATAACAGAACACCTGTAAATAAAACAATGAGCTGCATGAACTGAAGTGATGAGGGTGACCTCAAAAGCAGCTGACAGAGTTAACCTCCTGTGGTGCTTAAACATGTTGCTGTGCAGGTTCGATAAAGTTTGGAAAATGAATGTGGTCATTCTTAAATTCATTAAGTTTTGACTGCAAGAAGAGGTCTGAGGAGTTTAACTGTAGAAACACCCCATCCTGAAATTGGGACTTAGACTCGCTGTCCTGAATCTATGAAGAACCTGCTGGTGCTTCTGCATGTTTTAGCCCTTCAGATGCACTTTATATTACTGCTGACCATATTCCAAAACATGTGATTGTATACCTGACCAATTTTCTCATCACTCACTTCTATCTGAAGTCTGGCTCCCACTAAAAGATTTTACAAATCTTAACAGATGTTGAAAATGTGAGAGACCCCACACATAACGACATGGAATGATACATTTAATACTTTTATTGCTTTATTGTGTAGAGAGCAACGATTTGGCCCAAACAGCACAAACCACAATAACAGATTCCATTCATCAACAACCGATTTTTTTACAGAAAATTTATATGTAGAAATAGTCATGCAGCTGGTGTGAATATGGACTGTACGTGTTAGAGTGCAAGCTGGATATGAATAAAGTCAGAGTTGAATTCCTTTTGATTTTGCATCAAAATCCTCTAAAACCTGCGGGACTGCCAGTGTCAGGATTTTGGATTGTAAATATTGACAGCCTGTTCTCACTTCCAACTCGTCAAATACCGCTGCTGTGTCAGTGGCACCAATGCACAGAGGTACTCTTTATTATTGTTGGGTTCACGGGGGGCTGGAGCCTATCCCAGCTGACACTGAGCAAGAGGCGGGGTTCACCCTGGACAGGTCACCAGACCTGAAGCTTAGTTTCAAGTCTATACCACCTTCCTATTAAAAGTTATTTGCGAACATACCTTCCCAGGCAGGGCGAACACACAGATACAGACAACCATTCACGCCCACATTCACACCTACAGGCAATTTAGAATCACCAATTAACCTGCCTGACTTTAGACTGTGGGAGGAACGGGGGGAACATGCAAACACAGAAGGGCTCCCCCACCACATGTTCAAGCCCCCCATCCTGGATTCAAACCAGGAAGATGACAACCACTGTCCCATTGTGCCGCCCAGTACTCTTCATGGTGGAATGAAATGCACCAGGTGGCGGCTGATACGAAGAGCGACAAAATCCATATAGGGCAGGTGAGAGCGGAGTTGGATGGGTCAAACGAACTCCGGGCTTTCACTGAGGCTCCCAGGAATGCTGCTCAGTCTTGCAGACAATTTATCCCAGCGGTCACTCGTGATATTGCAGAAAAAATAAATAAATCCCCTGTGGCCCAAAAAGCATTTTTCCCATAGACCGTCATTATTAAAGAGACATCTGTAAAACTGCTGACAGGACACCTCCAACTCAGTTATGACTCTTACCATTTTTGGTAATTTTTGATCCATGGTGGTTTTATATTTGTTAAACTTTCCTCAAGCAGAGAAAAGCAATTTAAAAATCTGTGATGTCATCACAATGTAAAGTCTATGAGCCGAGCAGGAATTCATGGGCCGGGACAGTGGGAGTAACACTACTCCAGTAAATCCAGAAACTAGAAACTTTTGGGCCGTATACACTAGGCAAGCAATTCCACAGGACTTAATATGTGCCATTTTGTCATCTAGTATTTAGGTATTGTTGTAAATCTCTAGGGAGCCCACTGTTCATTTGCTGCGTGAAATCAAAAGTCAGTGTTATTTTAATAATGACAGCTAGTTTCACAAACTGCTTTACACCTACGGACCTTTGATCGACATGCTCAACCAACGCTACTTTATTTCCATCCCATACCAAGAATGCAAAAAGAGGAGGTGCTCTAGGAACTACACGGTGCCAGACCCCCCCGGCCTCTTTGATGGCCACGTCTGGCCAATGTATTTGAAACACAAGAACTAGTTTGTGAAGCATGCTATGCTATTGATGTGTGTCACATAACACTACATGACATTAGAATAAAGTAAATAAGTAAGGTTGTAAAGAAGGGACTTTTGTCGGGTTGATGATATAGCGCCATCTCTGTGTAAAAACAGCTCTATTTTGATGATTTGGGATGAGAACATGTTAATATTACACATTTAATATGTGTGGACTTCCAGGCAGATCAGGGGATGTAAAAAAAAACACTCTTAAACAATAGGCAAGATGATTGTTAAAATAATCAAAAAAATCAAGGCTTTGCTGAAGATTATTCAGCAGGGGGTATCTGGCTTAAAATTGGCTTCATTATGTTGTAGCTACATGGCATTAGAATCAAAAATGCACATTTTCATGTCGGTTTTAACAAAGCTGAAAGTGTCCAACGTCTGAAAGGAAGGTAATCAACTTAAAAACTGTTGGTCTGCAGTGATGTGAAGAAAAAATATTAATTCAAGATCCACTTACTAAATCTTTAACCTGATCTCTTCCTGAGACATGTTGTTATGATACTTTTCCACACACACCCATGCAGGAGAGTCTCACTACACATAAAAAACGGTGCCACACTATGTCACATGTACACGTAATGTCTAAAAGCAGAAGGCTTGGCTGGTATAAGTCATGGGAAATTGACATTGCACGTTCTTCGATAAGACAATTTTGAAATGCTGAAATGCTCATGTAGCCCCGAGATGACACAAATTAAGGCTACATTATGTCAGCGGCTAACTTACATAAAATAAATTTGCCATCATCTTGCAAGGAGGGTTATCCACAGAAGATTACTGTAACAATTAATTTCATTACGAACAAGAAAATTCCATGACCGTGGGGACTCTGCTGATGACAGGCTGTAAAACACTGGTTCAATCCTTTAACCAACGAGGGAAAGTCGACAGCAGCTATCAAAGTTAATCACATGAACGCTGACCTCTTCAGGAAATTAAGAATTCTGAAATATTAAAACAGATTAAAGAGTTGCAGGAAATGAACAGGGCAGGAGAGACAAAAAACAATATCAGTTGGTATCACTTATAAGACTTTTCTGTGAGTTTTTCTGCATCTTATTTGGCTCCCTGCTGCCGCTAAAGCCAATAAACATCCCGTTTTAGTTTTATCTGAGTGGCTCAGCCAGCTTGACGCACAATTCCGGCACAGATTAAGCAATAAGGAAGCGGCGATAGTGGCAATGTTGTTGCAGCAGAGCATCCGTGAAAAATCCCTGTCTGCTGGAGATGAGGCAAGCAGCCTCTGCACCAAATGATGCAACTTTGAGTCCGGCGGCACCAGACGGTCAAGGAGGGAAGGGGGGCTGGAAAGTGAAGCTCCTCCCAAATAAGCCATGCTGTAAAAGTCGCCGCTTTCACCTCAGACTGTTTTGTTCAGTTTTAATAAGAGAGGACAAAGCACCAGTTTGATATTAAACTCTACTTCATGTTAAGCGCAGACTTGTGTCACGGTTCTTATTTGAAGAGGTTACATCATCCGCTTTCATCTCCAACCTGAATCTGTCGTCTGACTGAAACTGTTTGATAGTTATCAGAGATTAGTGTCGTTCTGGTCACTGAGAAGACACTGCCTAAATGAATCAAAGTCCAAATTAACGGGTTGTGTTCACATGAGAAAAGCAAATCTGATCTTCATCTCTTTGTGGAAGATCTGACGGTTTCTCGAGTGTCTACAGAACGAGAGTAACGTTTGAAAAATGTTGGATTATAATGAGTCAGTACTGTCACAGAGGAGGTCACGAGTTGGAGCTCTCTGTGTAATTCAAAGGAATGAGCTGCAGATACTGAGCATCACTGCTGACTGACATTTGAAAACCTGTTTTTGTCTGTAGAACTCAACATGCAGAGAATTAAAACTGGATGCATATTCAATAAGTAAACACCAGGTCATTCTTATTTTTTTGACATGAAACTTCCATTTGTGTGAGTGGTTGCACAGTTCCAGGCAGCGTGCATGTGGTCTAGTCAAGGCTTCAGCTGGTCAAATATGTTGTTGGAAATGTCAATGCTAAAAGAAAAATAATACATGGATACAAAAAATTAATGATTGGTTCTCGGAAATTAAAACAGTTTTTTGCAACTGCATTACTGTAAAATAGGGATGTACCAATTATGAAATTCTGGACCAATACCAATGGTGTTGTTTATTTTCATTTTGTTGTTATTTATTCCCCCTTGTGTCCCAAAAAAAGAAAGCATGATCATTATAAAAAAAAAAAAGTTTTAAAGTCATTCAGTCCTTCATTACACTACCTTCACTTGAGCATAAATTCAATCATACACATTTATGAAAAACCCTTTAAAATAACTGCTCCAGAAGTCTTAGAAAGAACTTTACTTCATAATTCCCTCTCTAAAATTTCTGTGAAAACATTGACACATTTCTCCTTCAAACAGCTGAATTTATTTAAGTTTCTTACCAAAAGCTACATTTTACAAGATTACATTGAACACATCATGATAACTTTATCATTCACCATTGTCCAATATTCATTTTTACTGAATGGAGCGTGAAGGCATCATAACGTAACACCGTGCAACTTCTGTGAGCCGTTAAGCGGGATTTATCTCTTTGCAGAGCCTGCACTGTAACCTATGCCGTTGTGAGCATTTATACTTGTGCGGTGATGTGTCTGTGTCACTCTGCAGTTACACCTCCAAAAGACTGGTCAGCATCGGGGTTTTTGTAAAATGCTGTTAAAAGGATAGTGCACCCAAAAATGAAAATTCACCCATTGTCAACTCACCCATACGCCAATGGAGGCTCAGGTGAAGTTTTAGAGTCCTCACAACACTTGCGGAGATCCAAGGGGAGAGGGGGTAGCAACTCCACCTAATGGAGGACGTAAGCGCGATGTACAGAGAGGCAGTTAGAGCTACAGGCTACAATGAGGCTAAAAACAGAGTTCAAATGACGTTGTTTTTCCAAACAACTTTTTATGTCGGGGACACTCTTTCTGTCTCTGTCTCTGTCTCTGTCTCTCTCTCTTTCTGTCTCATTGTGACATATGGATTACTGTTAATTTATTATGTTGATCTGTTCTGTACGACATCTATTGCACGTCTGTCCGTCCTGGAAGAGGGATCCCTCCTCAGTTGCTCTTCCTGAGGTTTCTACCGTTTTTTTTTCCCCCGTTAAAGGGTTTTTTGGGGGAGTTTTTCCTTCTCCGCTGTGAGGGTCTTAAGGACAGAGGGATGTCGTATGCTGTAAAGCCCTGTGAGGCAAATTGTGATTTGTGATATTGGGCTTTATAAATAAAATTGATTGATTGATTGATTGATTGATTGATTGGATCACTACGGACTCATGGAGATATTTTGTGGTTTCAATTATGTGTTTTTGGACGTTTGAATCTGGGGCGCCGTCAGCCTCCATTAGGTGGAATTGTGTTGCTACCCCCTCTCCCCTTGGATCTCCGCAAGTGTTGTGAGGACTCTTAAACTTCACCTGAGCCTCCATTGGCATATGGGTGAGTAGATAATGGGTGAATTTTAATTTTTGGGTGCATTATCCCTTCAAGTTCAGTTGCTTCCAAACACACAAAAAACTCATTAAACACACATTAAAAACACGTTTAACAAATATTAAACATGGCTTAAGAGCAACAATTTCAAACACAAGTACACAAATTGGCTTCACTATAACTCACAGGATTCACAGACAAAGCACTTGTCTATTGCTGGACACATTTTCAATACAAATACTATATGCTAACATCATAACCACAAGCCTATAGCATTTTACATTGTATAAGTTAGCCTAGCAGCGAGTGGACTTTTCCTCTACTCATATGAAGCCAGGGACAACAGCAACATTTAAATAAGTTAACATTAAAACATTCAGCTCCATTACAACTCACAAGGGTCACTGACAAAACAACTGTCTTATACTAAACAATTTTTTCCAAACAAATACAACATGGTAACATTATTAGCATAAGCCTATGGCATTTTACATAGTACATATTAGCCTAGCGACAAGCAGAGATTTCCTCTACCAAATATATCTAATAAAGCAAAGATAAAGCACACACAAGATTTAAAATGCTATTTTGTGGGGGCTTTATTGTCTTCACAATTTATTGTTTCTTATCTGTGAAATATTAGTCTGAGTGGGCGAAAGTTTGCTGCATAGATCAGTCTCTCATTGGGCGGAACGAGCCACCCGCTGAAGTCCCGTCCTACCACCTCTGGATGTGTAGCAGTTTTCAACTGTTTTCAACACATCCTTTACTAACTTTTGTGGTGTTTGATCTTGCGGGGATGTAGCCATTTTTCTGCCATGGTTCGCGTCCTGTAGGCGATATTTTTGTGGGTGTGTTACACCAAAACCTGTTTCCCCCCGGCAATATTTTTGCAAGCGCACCGTTGCTGTGGCACCGCCCAGAACAATTGAGGTTGGTTGAAAGAAATACAAGCAGCCGGGGCGTTTTTTTCTCCAATCTTAAAGTGAGAGTCGGTCCAGCCAGACCTTTCTTTTCTTGAGAAAGGTCTGGTGAGTGAGACTAGTGAAATATAGGTTAATGAAAGCTTCGTTTCCACTGAGGGAAATGGTTTCAGCTTACAAAAATAGACAGGAGGTATGCACCGCCGTGACGTGTAGTTACATTTCTGGGGAGGTGTATGTCAGACTACGGCGTAGGGTACAGCATCGATTCGATGCAGAAGCATAAATCCCACATTGGTTCTGGCCACCAGCTGTTAATAGCGAGGGTGCATCCCCTGATGCGTTGAAAGTGAGTTTACTCCGTCCTTTTGTCCCAAAGGCGTCCCGGGAAAGAAATCATTTGTCCCAAACATTTTTTCTATTGTCCCTGGGAGGACTGGACACTGCTCTACTTTTCAGCCTTTTCAGCCAAAACTGATGAGAATGTCGGCTGATGGCGAGTGTTCAGCCAATAAATAGATGCATCCCTGCAACATAATGATCATAATAATGATACTTTAATGAATAACAAAAAAATCAACAGAAAGGTCATAAGAAAAAAAAATCTAGTATTTGGGTCTTCAATTAAGGATAGTTCTGAAGAGTCAAAGCAATGTGAGAATTTGCTGCTTTTCTATTGTATTTTACTGTAAACTGAATATATTTGGGGTTTGGACTGTTGGTTGGACAAATAAAGCATTTGAATATGTTGTCTTTAAAAATATTTCAGAAATGTCTGACATTTCATTTTTCAGAAATTGTCATCCCCTAATGGGAAAAAAACAACAGATAAATGGAAAACTGAACGTAGTAATTGGTTGTATTTAGCTAATTGTGTTTGATACGTTCAACTCATGGTGTGATTTGGAAAGTGGTATATCTGGTATCAACTGAAATACGTTTTTTGGTGCCAACCAAAATGTGTCTGAAAACTGTCGCATGCCAAAAGCTGGCACAAAAGCTGATTTTCTGATAAATCTGAATCCTTTCAATTTTTTTCGTCCTTCACTCAACTGGCCACCAACATCATTAGACTTTTATATCTGGTTGAATTTAGGTCATGATGTCAGGTGACCAAAATTCAGTGTCAGATGTCTAATGCTAACGTCAATTGACGTAAAATACTAACAACAGATGACATTGATACTGAAAAATGACATTTAAGTATTAAGAACAAAACCCAATGTCATAATGTTAACGTCGACACAACATGAAATTCTAACATCGTTAGACATCTAAAATATTGTCAACTCGATTTTTATTGAAACCAAAATTTAACGTCTGTATGACCTAAGAATCCAACGTCTTTCTGATGTCATATTGATGTCCGGTGCCAGCTAGAAGGGTAGTTCCTGATTTAAATCAATAAATTGCCAATATTAGACTGTAATTAATAGGGATGCACAATATTGGATTTTTTGCTGATATCTGATACGCCCATACATAACAACTTATTTAGCTGATAACTGATATCGATATATCCACTTTTTTCCCCACCTAATTTTAGTGATCATCAAGTCTCATATTTTTTTCACATTATACATGCATACTCTTATCGTGATGGCCCACCAGCAGATAGAGACGTGAAATAGAATGCTTTTCAAAGTATGTAATATTCATTCACACACTTCTTGATCTCTGCAGCCATGGTTATGAAAGCCGGCTCTATGTTGGTAGCGTTCTTGGCACTCGTCTCCAGGAAGGGTTAGCATTGTTGCCTCACAGCAAGAGGGCTCCCGGTCAGAACCCCAGGTGGGAGAGCCTCTGCGTGGAGTCTGCATGTTCTCCTTGTGTCAGCATGGGTTTCCTCCGGGTGCTCGGGTTTCCTCTTACACCAAAGACATGCAGGTTATTTGGGGACTCTAAATTGCCTATAGGTTTGAATGTGAACGTGAATGTTTGTCTGTCTCCATGTGTTAGCCCTGTGATAGTCTGGTGACCTGACAAGGGTGAGCCTCTCGCACAATGTCAGCTGGGATAGACTTCAGCCCCCTCATGACCCACAACATTTGAAGTGGTTATGGAAAATGAATGAATGAATGTGCAAAATAAGAAAAAGCATGTTGGCCGATTCTGTTCATTTTAAAGCTGATATTGGCTGATACCGATGACGTGCTGATATTAATGTGCATTCATCGTAATTTATTCAGACACAGTTCTTCAGCAACTGCTTGTACTTGAACAACATTTAAACAGAAGTTTGGCTTCTTTTGTTAAACGAAAATAAGAGTTTTGTGATAATCAATAAATCAACTAAAGTATCACTTTGGTATCAGTGCAGAAACTCAGGTATCAAAATTTTTTCAAAGAAAACCCAGCTCGAGAGCATGGTCAGTGGTGACTTGAAGAAAAGGCTACTTGTAGTTAATTGGTTTAAAAAGGGTACCTTCATGGTCCTTTAAATCATTCCATGAGGCCTCTCAGCAGTCACTTTCACACCAAACAGTCTTGTTTCCCAGAAGCTACAATAGAGGGTATAACAAATATCATGTCAGTATTTTTCACCCTGCAGTAAACAAGGCAGAGATCATATTTTACAAATGTTTTACATTGAAATGCATTCATATAGACATAAAGATGATGCTAGGAACAAGAATCTCCATCTGCTATGAAGAGAAACTGTCAGAAGGCTGCTGAAACTTGCTAAAAGAACAAAGAAAAAGAAGCTGCTGTTCATTCATGATCTGACTGACTCTTCAATGGTCCTTTAGGAATGTTTTCACTGGGTGCTACTGTGGGGACGCTGCAGAAAATAAACACTATTGCTCATTTTATAAAAAGGGGTTTTGTATGAGGATGCACTTGTAACCTTGAAAATAAATTTGTTAATTCATCTGGTGGTTCTCCATTCTCATCCTCTAAACGTGCTCTCTGTGATTCAGCTGGAGACACCAATGGAGAACAGAGACACTGTGACATCACTGATAATGGAGTCACAGTGCCACCCAGTGGGCCACACCGGAATGACAATGTAATAATGTTAAAAGCAATTATGTTTACCTTACTGCTATTAATTAACAATGTGGATGACAGTGTAAATAAAGGCTACTGTGGAATATTCCTCAGAGTATAGTGATTCTTATTTCTGTGAACTCTTATTTTGAAGTTGTGGGTGAAAAACAGAATAAAAAGCGACAGCAGACCATGATAACCACAGTCATACTCACTTAGGTGTACAAACAAATCCTTGAAGGGCTCCAGAAGTTCTTGGGGTGACTTTGGGAGTCCTTGAGATGTGCTTTGGTCCATGGCAAGGCTCCAGGATATGGTGAGTCCAGGAGTGTTGGATCCAGGTGCCCTTGAAGAAGTTCTAAGGTGCCCTTAATGTGTTCAGAGATTGTTAGACTTCTTTTAGGATTCCTGAAAAGTACATGAACTCCTTTTGTAAGACTCCTAAAAGTTCCAGGAGTCCTGGAATGGGCTGCAGGGGTCTTTAGGATGTTCCAAAGTCCTAATGTGGAACTCTTGAAGTCCCTGAAGGTGTCACAGGGGGTGGGCTCTTTACATATTGAAGGCGTTTTCGGAGGGCTTTGTGTTGTCCCAAGCATGTTTAAGCCATTACAGGAGACCAGTAGTTCTTGATGGGCAGCAAAATGTTCTTGAGTGTTTGAGGGAATTTTAGGAGAGCGAATGGGATGTTCCAAAGGTCGTTAAGGGGAATGCCCATTGTCTGTGGGAGTGTTACAGGAGTTCTTAAATAGGTTACAAAATTTTCTGATGGTTGTCCTTTAGTGAGGGTTTCAAGGGGTCCTTATGGTTAAGGAGATCAGTAGTTCTTGATGGGGTTGCCTGACAAAGTTGTAGGAGTGATTTGTTCTGGGTATGTCGTGAGAAGCATTCTCATTGCCAAAATTCTGAAAACATGAATATACTTGCTTTTTTCCAGTACTGTAGATACTAAAGACGCAATTCATCCGCACTGACAAGGCAGCATATTTGCCTACAAATGCTCTAGTCTGCTGTTAAATGCCAAGTGAAAAGAAAAATGCCTACCAGCAAAGAACAACAACAACACATGGAAGACTGCAATGAGTGCAGCTGCAAAGACAGCTCCACCTCAACACGTCAATAAGAAAAGCCTTTTAAGGCATAAAATTCTCCACCAAGCTGTCAGAGTTATTCCACCTGAACTTCACACCATTACTAAAAACAATAGAAGATGACTTAAACTGATGGATGACACTACCACTTTCAGGGTTCGTATGGTCATGAAAAACCTGGAAAAGTCATGGAATTTTAAAATGCAATTTCCAGGCCCTGGAAAAGTTATGGAAAATAATATTTTTTCAGACGTTTTGGAAAAGTCATGGAAATATATCTAAAGTTTCATCAATTAATCCAAACAAAATCGATGTGTCGTAATAAAATGTAAATTGCCACGGACCGTGATGATATTTTGGTGGTGTGAAAAGTTTATTCAGTCTGGCTCAGTCTGTGTTACTGGGCATGCGGCGTGCACGCGCCTAGGAACTGCAGGCACGCCCACTAGCCTGGAGTTGCTTCTGCTAGCAAAAGGACGATGCCGACAAAATGCCAGTGAAGTGCAGCTTCAATAATACATGGCTTTTTAAGGATAAATACCAATTATGGCTGGCAAAAAACACTGACCCAAGACGTTCTAAATGCAAACTGTGCTGTAAAACATTTGACATTTCGAATATGGGCGAGGCAGCACTCATTAGCCACTTGAAGGGGAAAAAGCACGAGACTGTAGCCGCAGTTACTAGCAGCGCAATACCCATAGGTGAGTTTATGAACTCCGATGCTGTGAGGACATCCAGCAACACTACTAAAGTTTCCACAGCAACAAAGCAGACAACTTTGGACGTTTCTGCAAAAAATGAAGTCCTCAAAGCGGAGATACTGTGGGCACAAAAAATCATGAATTCATACTACTCATTCAAGTCATCCGAGGATACGAGCCGTCTTTTCGCCGCCATGTTCCCGGACAGTCAGACTGCAGCGAAATTTACCTGTGGTGAGAACAAGTGTGCCTATGTCTGTACTTTTGGGCTTGCTCCGCACTTTAAAAGACTCTTACTGTCAGAAGTGTCCCAACAAACGGCATATGTAGTGTTGTTTGACGAAAGCCTAAACCACCATTTGCAGTCCAAACAAATGGATTTACACGTGAGGCTGTGGGATGGAGCAGAAGTAAAGACTAAATATGTTGGCTCGGAATTTTTGGGACATTTCACTGCAGTTGATATCGTCAAAAAGATTAGCAATGTGCTGTCCGAGACAGGAGTTAATAACCTCATACAGCTGTCTATGGACGGACCACACGTGAACTGGAAAGCGTTTGGACTTCTACTGAAAGAGATGCAAAAGCAGGTGGACAGAAATATTTTATTATTTTATATTTTATATAATTTTGTTGAAAGTGAATACAAGGACTTGCACTACACAGATTTGTTACACATTGAGTTCCAGACTTTGAATATTCCATCTGTAATGTATCTAAGTGTGCCTGTCTGGTGTTTTTTTGTTTTAGAGAGGCACCATACATGTCAGATGTAAACCTAATTTTACTTAGTGTTACGATAATTCATTTTCGGTGGTCCCATTGAGATAAAACAATTTCAAGTCAAAGAGAAGGCTGGTGCCGGAAAATCATTGGTGAAAAAGTGTAAGAACCCTGCACTTTCCATTATAGTACGCATAGCAACAATAAAGATGATGGTATTGCCAAGAATCAATTACTTATTTACAATGATCCCAATCCAACCTACAGTAAAATGGTTTAACACACTGGACACATTAATAACAAAATTTTATTGGAAAAACCCAGAATAAAACTATCCACATTACAACAATCAAAACAACAAGGAGGTCTAGAAGCACCAAATTTCCATCACTACTATTTAGCAAATCAGTTACAATACCTTATCAAATGGATCCACGCAACTCATCACCACCACCCGTGGCTCGACATTGAACAAACTGCATGCCAAAACATAGTAATCTCAGACATACCTTTCATCAGTGACACAATCAAAAAACACAACTGCTCAAAAACATCGCAATATCTACAACTTGGTGGAAAATCAATAATATAAAAAATACCACAATCTCACCCACCGCACAAAAACCCATATGGCACAATCCGGACTTCATTGCAAATAAATCACCTCTAACAGGCGCTAAATGGATAGAAAAAGGCATCATACACCTCCATCATATCTCTGACCATAACACCCTGCTAACATTCCAACAGCTTATTGACATATACGGTACTGGGAAACAACAATTTTTAGAATACATCCAATTAAAACATGCAATAAAGGCAAAACTAGACACCATAAACCTAGGACAACCACCGCTACTGGACGAGATCAATAAAATCGCAAAATCTAAGAAACCACTTTCAAAATTGTATAAACTTATATCCGACACTGACAATACATCATGTATCCCTACAAACAAATGGGAGGAAGACCTCAACATCTGCACTGATAACCACTTTTGGAATAAAATCTGTAATAACATCTTCTACATGTCCAGGAACACTAACATAAGACTAATACAGTATAAGATTATCCACAGAACACACATCACACAGCACAAGATGAATTTAATGGGATTAATTGAATCAGACAAATGCACTCATTTTACATTTAATTCAACCGACGACTACCTCCACGCACTCTGGTCATGTCCACCAATACAACATTTCTGGCAACAAGTAACCACCACACTATCCCAATTTCTTAGCTTTACCATTCCGTTCTCCCCCTCGCTATGTATACTTGGTGATCTAAATACAATTGATACATGTCCAAACTAAATCATCACACCGCTTCTTGTGGCCCTATCACCAAGAAAACAATACTACTAAACCGGAAAAACGGGAAAAAGTCAATATCTCACAATGGTTAGATCTCCTCACACAACACTTATCATTGGAAAAACTATCAGCTTTGCAAAAAAAAAAAAAAATTCGATAAAATATATTCAACAATTCTCAGCGCTGTCCTTTTGTCGGTGAGCTGATGCCACAATACAATACAGTACAATACAATATAATACAGATAAAAGATAAAAGTAAACACAATTGTGCAGCTAAGGGAAGGGAAGGGAAGGGAGGGGAAGGAAAAGAAAAAGGAGGAAAGCAAGGAAGGAAAAGAGAAAAAGGGTTTAAAAAAAGTGCATATGCATAGACATGAGCAGAAACAAATAACACTAAACCAAAACATTCTGCAAATATGAAATGTAACTAAACCCAATCAATCAATGCTGTTTATTTATTTGTTATTTTTTGTTGTTTTGTCTCTCACAGCCTTTTGTTTCTCCCCGATTTTTTTTGTTTGTTTTTGTTTTGTCTTTAAATATCTTTATGTTCTTCATTGTTGTCCATACTATCGTTGTTGCTTTCTTACTTTCACATTTACTTTACATCAGTCCAATGTTATTGCTTGCTTGTTGACTTTGTATTTGGTTATATGTATGCACTTATTGGTGAATAAAAGGGTTAATAAAAAAAAGAGAAAAAAATGAAAGTCTTTTTTCCTGAGGTCAGTGTATTTTGTTAATTATTTGCAAGGGGAGCACCGCCTATTTACACTCTGCCACAAACGTCCACTCTGCGCTTAGTTTGCCGTTTTCAAAAATATTCAGCGTTGGTTAAAAGACTGTGCTCATCACTATAACTTTTTACCCAGCTGTCCAATCACTATAGAGTAGGGATGGGACAAATAGACCCTTTTACTGTTAGTTAACAGTATGACGTTTTTTTGGTGTACGGGGCTTAGCTGGAGGCAAAACAGTTCTCCACAGACTTTAGCTAGCGCTAGCTAGCAACTTCTGTTGGATTGTTTTGGACAATGGTGGAAGATGATGTGAGCGTTGCGTTCAAAATACGTGTGGGAGCGCACTCTGGCACACACCGGACCGTTTCTAAATTAGGAGCACTGTGATAATATACGGTTTGGTTATCCAGAGCACCGCACTCTCAGAGTGGCAGAGCGCACTCTGGGCACTCGCGCCGAGGAATGAATTTGTGATTAACTTAACCGTTCGTTACTTCATCTAGAAATATAACGCTCCATTTCTTCGACCAACAGGACTCTCATTTTAGTGTAGAGCATCAGACTGAATCAAGGGCGGAAATTCCATTTCATTGTTAGGGGGGACAGTAGACAAAAATATTTCTCAAGAGCAATGTTTGGGGGGGACCAACAAAGTTGCAGTCAAATTTACTGTTGTAACACATATAAATGGAACCGACATGGTCAAATGTATTTAATAATTATATTAAAAGTAATAATAATGTTTAGAACAGCGTCCCTTATCAATACAGTAGCCCCTATATAAAGGCTTATAATATGTTCAACCTACTTTACCAAGAATGACTAGTAAGTGGTGATGTACATCAAATATGGGTGTCATTTTTCTCCACCTTAGATCTTTTAACCAACACCAATTTTAATAAACCATCCAACATATCAACAGATGCCCTCTGCGAGGACTTTGCAGACCACTTCAGAAGTAAAATCGATGATATCAGGTCCAGTCTTTTATCCCAACAGAATGTAATTTTTAACACACCTGGATCATTGCTTTTACCTGAGGAAACACTGGAGAGTTTTGCCCTGGTTGATACGAGGACACTTGGTCGGGTTTTCTCCCAGGTAAACCCAACAACTTGCCTTTTAGATCCAATTCCCACATCACTTTTAAAGACATTTTATGGATTCTTTGAGGAACAGATACAGATAAATATAGTAAATTACTCTCTTCAGACGGGTGTCTTTCCTGCTGCCTTCAAAATGGCGGTGGTGAAGCCCCTTCTGAAGCAGAGTAATTTAGACCCCAAAATTTTTAATAATTATCGACCTGTATCCAACTTACCGTTTTTAAGTAAGATTTTAGAAAAACTGGTTTTTAACTAAGTAAATGATTTTTTAAAAATAAACAATATTTTAGAGAAATATCAATCTGGTTTTTCAGCTCTTATCTCACAGATCGTTGTTTCTTTGTAAGTATGGATACATGTTCCTCCAGAACAGAAATTAGGTGTGGGGTGCCCCAAGGGTCAATTTTAGGTCCAATTTTTTTTAATCTATGTGCTCAATGCTTCCCCTTGGGGACGTCATCAGGAGGCACGGCATCAGCTTCCACAGTTATGCAGATGACACACAGTTGTACATCGCCGTGTCTCCTGATGACGCAGGGCCGATTGATACCCTTTTAAACCGTATTTTAGATATCAAGTCATGGATGGCAGTGAATTTCCTACAGCTCAACCAGGACAAAACAGAGGTCTTAGTTATTGGTCCTGAAGGCCAGAGAGAGAAACTTTTACCAAAACTACAAGATTTTAAACCTTCACAATGTGTGAAGAACCTGGGCGTCATTTTTGACTCTGAGCTTAGTTTTATTCCACACATCAAAAATGTAACAAAGATAGGTTTTTATCATCATAAGACTATAGCCAGAGTCCACCAGTTTCTCTCTCAGGCTAACACGGAGGTGCTGATGCATGCTTTTATCTCTTGTCATTTAGATTACTGTAATGCCCTGCGCTCTGGTCTTGAGTGGAGTGCTGATGAGGACCAGAGGGCAGGCGCATGTTACACCAGTTTTAAAATCGCTGCATTGGCTCCCCGTGTGTTTCAGGATTGATTTTAAGGTTCTTTTATTAGTTTTTAAATGTCTTAACGGTCTTGGGCCATCTTATTTATCTGACCTGCTTTTATCATATCAACCCTTGCCGATGCTGAGGTCCTCTGGCACCGGCCTTTTAATTGTTCCAAAAGTGAGAACAAAAACCCATGGGGAGGCTGCATTCAGCCATTATGGCCCTCACTTATGGAACAGCCTGCCGGAGAGCATCAGGACTGCAGAGACTGTTGATGTTTTTAAAAGGAGGCTCAAGACTCACCTTTTTAATTTGGCTTTTAACTGATTTCTTTTACTCTTTTAATTCTTCTATTATATGTTATTTTTACTTTCTAATGCTTTTAAATGATTTATTTTTAAATCTCTATGCATTTTATTATTATTAAGTTTCAAAATCTAAAATTATTTTAATCTTTAAATTTTTAATTCTTTCTAAATCCTTACACTTTTATGCATTTTATCATTATTTTATCTCATACTTGTTTAATCTTATCATATTGCCTTTTAGTTTTTAGTTTTTAGTTTTTAGCTCCAGTGTTTCCTCATGGGGGGCCTCCACACTGAGAGGTGTGCCCAGTCTGCCCGCGGGGACGTCGTCCTGGAGATCCTTCAGGCCCAGAGTATTGGGGGGCTCCAGGCACCATGTGTGGAGCCTACCTCGGTTTGTCTGGGTCGGGGTGGTCTCTGTGGCGGCGCTCCCTGTGGCCATAGGCTGCGACACCTCTCAGTGTGGATGGCTCCCCATAGGTGGCTCTTTCCTCACCTGGTTCCTCAGTGCCCAGCCATGTTATTGACTATATTGACTCTGTGTGTGTGTGTGTGTGTGTGTGTGTGTGTGTGTTTATGTTTATGTTTATGTGTGTGTTTATATGTGGGGGTTGGAGGGGCGGGTTTTCAATATGTATGTAATATTTTTGTTTGTTTTTTATTCTGTGAAGCACTTTGTGCTGCATTTTTAATGTATGAAAACTGCTATACAAATAAAGTTTGATTTGATTTGATTTGATAACTACCTACACCCAATTCAACACAGTAGCAACACTGTTGTCTCTACTTTATTTCATGTCTAAATCAAATGGGGTGCTTTTGTCACAACACTAATAAACACAAGCTCATCAAACTTACCTGAGACTCTATGACCCTGTCTGACTGTCCCTGCCTCTCTGTGCCCGGCTTTGTTCGCTGTGCGTCCTTTGCCTAATGACACCATTATGAAACATTTCCATAAGCACTCCAAGACTTTTATAGACTTTATTGAATTGCCTTTCATATTACAGGGTCTCTCTACTTACTTGGCGATTTGATGCATTGAAAAAAATGATTGGATGTTGGTTTTTCTTTTTTCTGCCATTTTTGCTGACGTAAATGGTCAATAAATAAGACAAACACACACAAACACACACACCATGCTGCTTATTTACAGTAGTAGGAGAGAGGCAACACCTTTTAACTGAATTAAAACTAATATTTGCCTAATTGGATTTAATTTTCCCAAAGAAGCAGATTTATTTGCTTTGCTGTCAATGTAAAAAAAAGCTCACATCACTAAGAAGGCTGCCAGAGACTTGATTTTTTTTAAAGCATTTACTGTAATTATGTCATTTTTGTTTAATCAAATCAAAGATTATAAACAAAATCACACCATAGCAAAGACTTTAAATGCAGGAAAAATATATTTGGAACTTAAAGCAGAAGTAA
The DNA here is from genome assembly GCF_041903045.1 of Epinephelus lanceolatus. Lineage (NCBI taxonomy): Eukaryota > Metazoa > Chordata > Actinopteri > Perciformes > Serranidae > Epinephelus > Epinephelus lanceolatus. The sequence continues at coordinate 40,845,478 of NC_135749.1, forward strand.
GTGATATATTTGTGTTAATATAAGTCTTAAATAGTTCTATCTTCCCACAGCAATCACTTATATAGAGTGTTTGGTCCATAACACAGGTCTGTCAGTCACTCTGCTCTGCAGTAAGCTGAGGAGAAAATTTTGCTTGTATCCTACAACCTTTATCCAGTGAGGAGAGAGAACGACATAAATGGGCGATCCCAGCGTTGCCAGGTGTACGATAATTATCGTATTTGTACGATAATTTGGCCCTCTGTACAATGTACGATCAATAATCCCAAAAAAGGCCAAATGTATGATAATTTGACCATTTCATGAATGTGTGGTTGTAATCAGTATGCCGGAGTTTTTTTGTGAGCCCTGAAGGCATCTGTTCCCATGTGACATGTTTCCAGCCAATCGCACTTTGCTTAGCATGCGATACGGGTGACGTTTGTCTCTGAACAACAAGAAGAAGAGGAAAAACAGAAGCGAGGAAAATGGAAAATAAAGTAAACACTAGAGTGACTATATTTAAGCAATATCACATGAGAGGGAGTGATGTTGTACTGTATATCGTCACGGCTGTGATTCGGTCATAGGAGAAGACAATTACAGCCATGACGATATACAATCAATCAATCAATCAATCAATCAATCAATTTTATTTATAAAGCCCAATATCACAAATCACAATTTGCCTCACAGGGCTTTACAGCATACAACATCCCTCTGTCCTTTGGACCCTCACAGCGGATAAGGAAAAACTCCCCAAAAAAAACCCTTTAACGGGGAAAAAAACGGTAGAAACCTCAGGAAGAGCAACTGAGGAGGGATCCCTCTTCCAGGACGGACAGTACAACATCACGACCTCGAGTGTGATATTGCTTTTATACAACAGTTCAACAACAGCTTAAACAGCAATGCTGAGTAAGGAAGTGTTAACAAAAGGTGATGAAATAAATGATTTAAGTATGTTATGTAGCTCCGCAAAAACAAACATTTCCCCCAGTCCATTGCCAGGCAACGCAGCACACATGCCAGGAACTCACAAGCTACTTTGTATTTACATTGATCTGCAACTGTGTAACTTCGTCCAGTTCAGCTGATGAAACGTTGGCAAACCTGGATGTTGGCACGGCAGGTGTTGCACCGAAATCTGTGACCGTCGGAATCTGTGACCACAGGGGGCGATGTTGCACATTGTCTGCGTGTGTGTGGCCATCAACAGTAGAGAAGAGGAGTATTTACGTTAACGGCGTACACATTGATCCATTGGCATAAACTTCCAAAGATACTCTACACCATCTATGATTCTATGAATAATTTCTCCCAAAAGTTTGATTGCCGTCGCTCTGCTGTTTGTTAAGAAACCACTCGTGACCATAACAACCATCCCAGACATAGTAACACTTTATCTGGCAATGGAAAGTAGATAGCCTTAAGGTAGATGTTGTAAATTACTTTTATTATAACAACGTTTTGTGTGATAATGTATGCACTGTTTAATAAATGAGTAAACATCGACACAGGTGCTCTGTTATTGCCTCAATATTTGGACAGATGTATTTTCATTTCAAAGTTCAGCTGTAAAGAGCTAGATGCACAGCCATCAGAATATGTGACCTCACTGAATCTGCATAATAACGTGTTTAAACCTCAAAATAACTGTTTTCAATCCTTCTGTCATCCTCTCACATTAATGTGGACACATATATTTGTATTTGGGATCATCACAGAGATAGAAACACAGAGGTCACATATTCTGATGGTATTTATATTTATAACACCTGTGAGCGGAGTGATTTTACTGTTACATGTCCCAGTGATGTTATACTCTATATCAGCACTCATGGACGGAATGCCTCTTATCCAATCAAATTACTCGGTCAAAACTAACTGTTGTATAACTGCCTATAGCGCATCAGTAGGATTGTTATTTTGGTTATGACGGATGTACGATAATTTTCCTCAAAATACGGTAATTTTGAGTCTCTGGTACGATAATCCTACATTTCCCACCTGGCAACGCTGCCTGCAGTTGAACTGCCATTTACTTGGCTCCGACAACTTGGGAAGGAGCTAACAAAGATAACGTTACTGAATTACGGTACTCTATTCTCCATCGTCTTTGAAGGTAAGTTAAAGGTAAAACAAATAATTTAATATGTTAGATATAAAATGGCCCAACTGTATGACTGACTGAACCAAACCAGCTATCATTCAGTCCTGCTAATGTTAGCAAGTTTTAAATTAACATAATCATTTCAATGCAGTTTGCTGTTTTTGTCAAAAATATATTGTTACAGCTTGAAGTTCACGTCACTGATGTGTAACTCTTCGAGTGAAATTATACCCCAGTGATGCTTTAGCTGGTCAGTAACAAGTTAACTGTACCCTGCCGCTGTGCCAGTTAACGTTAGCATTCTGCTAGCGAGCTTAGAGTAAGAAAAACTCTAAATTAGCTGTTAAATATCAGGGGCCTCATTTATAAAAGAGTGCTTAGGATTCATACTAAAAGTTGACGTGCGCCCAAAAGCTGAAAATGGCATGCGCCAAAAAATAATCTGATTTATAAAACCGTGCGCACGCACACTTGCACGCCCTAGTTCAACCATAAATGGTCATGCAAATCACCTCATGAATGCGATCTGCATATAAATAAGCCGGCATGCGAGTGTTGTGTGAGTCAAGGCGACGGGTGAGAAACGAACCAAAAAACGTAATTTCTCCGAGACTGAGCTAGAGACCCTTTAACGGGAGGTGGAGGACTGAAGAAAGATTTTATTTGGTGGCCACAGCAGCAGGATCACTAATAAAAGAAAGCGAAAAAAGTGGCAACACATCAACGCTGCTGATGCTGTCAGCTGTGTCTGTGGGACTGCACGACAGTGACAGAACAAACAAAAAAAAGTGGTCTGATCTAAAGGTAGACCAAATATTTCTACTCCTTTACCAACATGTAGTTAATGTGTTGCTGTGTTTTTTTTCCCCCGTTAAAGGGTTTTTTTTGGGGAGTTTTTCCTTAACCGCTGCGAGCGTCATAAGGACAGAGGGATGTCGTATGCTGTAAAGCCCTGTGAGGCAAATTGTGATTTGTGATATTGGGCTTTATAAATAAAATTGAATTGAATTGAATTGAATTTTAAATTTGAGGATGTTTGACATTGATGTGCGACATAAAGAATCACATTTATTAAAGGTGGAGGCAAAAAGGAGTATGTGCCAGTGCCATCTTGTGCAATTACACACGAGGGTCACCGCAGTATTTATATGTTTATGGCAATTAGTCTGATCAGACTCCCAGCCTGAATTACAGCATGAACCAGTGGTATCCCTGTCCCAAAATACAACGTGTAATTTGAAATACAATTCAAAGATGAAAGTGTAATAGGCGCATGTTTCTTCATGCCAGTTTTGTCATGAACAGCACGTCTAAGTAGGGCTGATTAAATGAGTGTAACGGTTGTGCTTAATGGCTGTATTTCGAGACATGATAAATGCACTGGAAATATTTAGCTAAATAAACAAATATATTCCATGCAGTCGTGCCATCCTCTCCCCCTCCTGCACTCACAGAGTGGACAATTAGACATTAGAGGCAGTGCGGATTAAATACGTATTTAGAAAGAATTTCAATTCGGGATTTGAGTTGGATTTTACAACGTTTTTATGAAACAATTATCACTCACTCCAAGTGCAAAATAAGGCTGCTGGATTTAATTTCAATGATAACGTGGATCTAAGGTGGATATAGCGTGACATTAAATTTGTGTGAGACATCAATAAAAATCTGACTCCACTTCTCCACCTCGCCGTCTGCGTCGCCACTTCCCAGTGTCTTCCAAAATGTGCGCACGCATGACTCAGAGTTTGCTTACAGGTGCGCACATTCTCCCTCCAAGTTTATTTTTATAAATCACAACCTTTGCGTGGTAAGTGGCGTACGCCACTTTCAAGCCCTGTTTTGTGCGTAAGCAAGCTTTATAAATGAGGCCCCAGACCATTTGGTAGTTTGCGCCTGGACAGGTAGGTGAACGTTAGTAGTTTGCGGGCGGGACTCTTGGTTTAATATCGTAACGTTTGCTTAACGTTATTCATGCAGTGTGATGGTGTTGGCTGTGTTAGTGATTCATTAGCATTAGCACATTGTCGCAGCAAGCTGGGCCGCGGTTCCGTTTAGACCACTTCGGGCACGTGCGTTTATACTTGAGTGTTCCCATGCCTGTCGGCGCACACAGTTAACACGGTCACACTTTTTGGATTGTCCCCACGGCCACAGGTGATGTGGGAGGTAAGGTCAATTATGCTTTAATTGTGGTGCTTCCAGAAAGCGTGAATTTACTGCCGCCGGCATTGTTTTCAATGCATTTAATGGAGAGAGGGTGCGTGCAGCGCTCGTACACGCAGGGATCGGTTGTGGGAGAGGGAGTAGATGGTGTGTGGTGCCTCGGTGGCAGGGCTGCCTTCGTATTTACGCACGCTGGATACAACCTGATCTCACAGAAATACATGAAATGACCACGACCTCTTAACACCGCATTCCGTGGTGACAGCACGTAATGGGTTGAAATTATGTGCTGCCACCACAAAAACAATGCCAATGTAAAGTCAATTAGGATCCTCTCCCGTGGTGGACACACGGATTCCCTGATTCAATCACGTCACGTCAATCTCGTTTTCCTCAATGATATCTTTAACATTCCTGTACACACACAAAAACGCAGAAGTGTCCTTGATAACTCAACAATATGACAGGTTAATGTCAAGGCCATAAAATAAAATAAATGTATTTTGCCAGCTTTTGATAGCGTAGGGCTTTAAGAGCATTGTGCTGTGGGCGGATGGGGCGTGTTCCACTACTGTTTTGTAGCTGCTGTCGGCCATCTGTGGGCTTCATTCCATTTCAGATTGCCATCCGTCTGCCGTAACTGAATCCAGACGCCACTAATAAATAAATAAATAAGAAGATAAAAATAAGGCTGAGCACGGAAGAACCAGAGAGGAAACACCATCACATGGAGCCGTCTGCCCCTGGCAACCCGGCCACCCTCCACTCCACCAGGGGAGAGTGGACCCCAAGCCAGCGCCACAGAACCAGCGGCTGCCCCGCTGGTTATACCTCCGACCGTGGCAGCTGTCACACAAACTGCTGCTGAAAGTTATACATTTTGATACAGGTAGGCTATATACATATTGCAAAACTCTGTAAAAGTACACCAAAGCATATTTTCGTTTCCAAATATTTATTTGAAAACGAAACCATTCATAAGGTCAATATAAAACATTTTATTAGTAATAAAAAACAATTGTAATCTCAATGTGACCGCGACAGCCGGCGGGACTGTGGCTGAACCACTTCCAATGTTCATTCATTCATTCATTCATTCAATTGCGTGTTCAATGTGTGTGTGTGTGTGTGTCAGAGAGGAGTATCAATAAAAAAAAAGTAATTATTTCGGTGTTTATTTCTTTTATTCTTCCGTTTTTTTTTATTAAAATGCGTAATATAGCCAACAATATTATAGACCAAATGTTAATCTAATTGTTATTGTAGAATGTATTTAGCAAATCACCACTCTCAACTGGAGACAGCAGCAGAAAAAAAAGGCATTATAAAAAGCCGACAAATAGTGTTAATTAATTGACGTGAGACACTGAAGAGGTTGTCTCCTTTTTTATTTTTTTTATCATAAATTCTCAGAAATTAGTCAAAAGTAGAACATGCTAAAAGTAAATACAATAATAGGCTAAATAGTATCTAAGCAATAATAAAGTGTCTGAACAATAATAAATATTATCTAAGTTATCTATTAGGCTACCATTCCACTCTGTAAATAGATTTTAACATTTCAATATGATTTTAATATTATTTTTGCTTATTTCATTATTGTTATTATTGGTTTTACTTTTTAGTAGTATTGTATTGTCTGAGGATGACTCATTTTAGTAACTATCTACAGTAAAAAAGAAAAAAACAAGCAAAGAAACAAACAAAACTCATTTTATACACGGGGCCTTCAAAGTGCTCACTGAAACTACACCTGGCATGGCTTGTGTCAAAAAAATGAAAAAATCTAAACTTTGTCGTAGCGCTAAACCAAATACGTCATTGGAAAGGTCTCAACCTGGATAGTAACATATGTCAGTATGAAGATTCTACATGGCTCCTGCTTTCAGCCATTGACCTTTGAACCTTGACCTCAGTGCATGTTTGAGGGCTTATAACTCAGCAACTAAAGGGGGTACAGACATGGTACCAACTGTTATAGAGAGCTCTTGACCTCAGCTATCATGTGAGTGTAGTCAACAACTGAGGGTGCTGTCAGATATGGATAAAATATGGATAAAATTAATTTTCACCCATTTAGAAATTAGATATTTAAAATCTGATTTCATAAATGTGTTTACCATCCCCTTAAAGTCCACAGTGTACTCTCAATTCAGTATTTACAACTTCCAAATCTGGGAAAAACACTTAGATTTTTAAAAAAACTACAATTCCCTGGGACCGCGCCATGCAGTTTGATACATATCAGCAACATAGTTGTAGTTCTTCTGATTTGCAAAGTAGGGTTCTAAATAGGGTTGTAAAAAGATATATCTACTGAATATATCTAATATCAAGTAAAGCCGAACGAGTTATTACACTCCACCTAGATGAACTATGGTAAGAAAAAGTAAAGATGTCGGCTAATTTTCGATATTTTAGCTAATACACTAGAAACGACGTTTTTGGGACAGTAGGTTCGTTTGCGGCTTGTAAAATAGGGTTGTAAAAAGATAGATCTACTGAATAAATCTAATATCTAGTAAAGCCGAAGTAGTTATTACGCTGCACCTAGATGGACTATGTTAAGAAAAAAAGCAAGGATGTTGGCTAATTGTAGTTATTTTAGATAGTACTCTAAAAACGGCGTTTTTGGGACGGTAGGTTTTTTGCGGCTTGTGCAACAGGGTCGTAAAAAGATACATCAACTGAATATATCAAATGTCTAGTAAAGCTGAACTAGTAATGACACTGCACCTAGATGAAATATGTTAAGAAAAAGTAGGCATGATGGTTCATTTCAGATATTTTAGCAAGTTCTCTAGAAACAGCGTTTTTGGGATTGAATATTTGAATAGGCTATAACAAATATCTAGAACAGCCGAACTATCACGTTATTATCATTATTATTATTATTGGTGGGAAATTATAACAGAGAAATATATTTGCCGTTTTAATATCAAGAACACTTCCGTGTTTTTGTGTGTATACAGGAATGTTAAAGATATTATTGAGGAAAACGAGGTTGACGTGACGTGATTGAATCAGGGAATCCGTGTGTCCACCACGGGAGAGGACCCTAATTGACTTTACATTGGCATTGTTTTGGTGGCAGCACGTAATTTCAACCCATTATGTGCTGCCACCATGGAATGCGGTGTTAAGAGGTCGTGGTCATTTCACGTATTTCTGTGAGATCAGGTTGTGTTGTATTCAGTCTAATCCCAGGTGTGTTTTTAATTTTAATTTTTACTGCAAATGAATATTGGTTCTAAATATCGGTTATCGGTTTCCTTGACTACTAATAATCGGTATCGGTTTCGGCCCTAAAAAACCCATATCGGTTGATCCCTAGTCAGTTGTTGAAAAGCTAGCCAGCGTACTCTGTGAGACAAACCCTGTAAAAAAAGCAATTGGAGATAAAGGTCCACTTTCTAGTAATTGGAGGCGAAAAGCTTACTATAAGAGCCACTTTAATGTAGTGGAACCAGTGGAATATATACTTGACAGAAAAAATCATAAGTCATTCCAATATATTTCAGTTTTAAAGTCTTTGCAGCATATTCTTGACTGCCAGACAATCTTGGATTATTTGAATACTGTAGATAATCAGCCACAGAGAACTTGTGTGAACTTATACAAAACTGTCTTTGATGGTGCCTTCTTCAATGAAAATGAACTGTTGTCTAAGCAAGAAAGCATTTCATTGATATTATACATTGATGAATTTGAAATATGTAATCCCCTTGGTACATCCAGGAGGAAGCATAAAATATTTGGTTTGTATTGGATTCTGGGTAATTTGCCGCCAGGCTGTAACTCTGCTTTACCCTCCATCTATTTGGCTGCTTTAATCAAAAGTAACAATCTGAAGTGCTATGGGTATGAGAAAGTGTTAAAACCTGTAATTAATGATCTTGTAATTTTGGAACAGAGTGGGATATTTCTGTCAAAGTTAGGCAGAACAGTAAAAGGCACAGTTCAGTGTGTGGTCGCCGACAACCTTGGTGCACACAGTATTGCTGGATTTGTTGAAAATTTCTCAGGGACATATGTATGTAGATTTTGCACTGCAGAGAGATCAGAGTTCCAGACTAAAGAAGTCAGAAGTGAAGTCTTTACTTTGAGAACAAAAGACATTCATGCAGATCATTTAAGAATCCTTGAGGAAAACAAATTGCCCAGTTATTATGGTGTGAAATCAAAGTGTGTTTTGTCAAAACACCTCTCATATTTTGATGTTACCACTGGGTTTCCACCAGACATTGTACATGATCTTTTTGAAGGAATTGTCCCTTTCAAACTTGCACTTTGCCTCAGTTTGTTCATCAAAAAAAAGTATTTCACATTATGTACATTGAATGAAGCAATATTATCTTTCAACTTTAAGTGGGCTGACAAAACAAATCAACCTCATCCTGTGGCTCTCAGTTTTGCAACCAAAAAAACTGTCGGGGGGAAATACACACGAGAACTGGAGTCTAATCAGATTTTTGCCTTTGTTGATTGGACAGAGTGTTCCCTGTGAGGAGCCTGCTTGGGAGATCTTAACAGCCCTGAAGGACATTGTTGATCTCGTTGTCAGTCCCGTTCATACCGTGGACTCCATTGCATATCTTGGTTTTAAGATCTCTGAGCACAGAAAGAGATTTCAAGAGGTTTTTCCAGACTGTGAGCTTAAACCAAAGCACCATTTCTTGGAGCATTATCCGTACTTGATCCGTAAGTTTGGGCCATTACTTGCCCTATGGACTATGTGTTTTGAAGCAAAGCATAGCTTTTTTAAAAGAGTTGCAAGGAATATCAGATGCTTCAAAAATGTGCTTCTTTCCCTTTAACAGAGGCATCAGTATCAGATTGCACATCATTTGCATGCAAGTAGCTTTACCAAACCCCCACTGGAAGTAACGGATGTTTCCACTGTTCACATTGATGTTCTTAACAAGGACATCTCAAATGCACTGAGACAGAAGTCTCCAGATATGGACAATGTGTGCTTGGCTAAAAGTGTAGCATATAATGGACTAAACTACAAGTGTGGGATGATCTTGATCCACGGCTCACTGGGAGGACTGCCAGAGTTTAGTGAAATCATCCAAATGGTGATACTGCAGGACAAACTAATCTTCATCGTGAAGAAGCTTAGTGGATGGTATATGGAACACTACAGATGATCTCAAAACATCGCCAACCATGCAAGTGGAACTTGTTGAGCCACAAGAACTACATGATACCTACCCACTGGCAGACTACAAAATTAGGGGGATGCGTCTTGTGACTTTGAAAAGATATGTCCATGTATAAAGGGTGAGGCTTCTGAATGTTATAAGTTATTTTATTAAGTGAGAAAACAAATGCCAGACTCATACAATACTGTTGTGTTCTCAAAACATATTTATTTCATACTGTAAGCCAAAATGGTGTGACGATGTGATTGGCAACTAATCAATTAATCAACTAATAGTTGCAGCAGGGTAGGCATTATGTCATTTTATAATGTAGGTTGCTGGATTCCAGTCAGTAAATGCTAATCCTCTGCTCTTCTCCTCTCTTTGCCTTCTCTCTTTTCCTCCTCCTTGTCTCCCCTCTTCTTGCCTCCTCTCTTCTCCACCTCTCCTCTTCTCCTCCCCTCTTCTCTCTTTGCCTTCCCTCTTCTCCTCTTCCTCATCTCCCCTCTTCTCGCCTCCTCTCTTCTCCTTCACCTCTCCTCTTCTTCTCCTCCTCCCCTCTCCTTGCCTTCTCTCTTCTCCTCGTCTCCACTTCTCCTCCCCTCTTCTCCACCTCTCCTCTTCTTCTCCTCCTCCTCCCCTCTCCTCCTCTCTTTGCCTTCTCTCTTCTCCTCGTCTCCTCTTCTCCTCCACCTCTCCTCTTCTTCTCCTCCTCCCCTTCTCCTCTCTTTGCCCTCTCTCTTCTCCTACTAGCCTCCTCTCTTCTCCTCCACCTCTCCTCTTCTTCTCCTCCTCCCCCCTCCTTCTCTTTGCCTTCTCTCCTCCTCCTCCTCGCCCCTCTTCTTCTCACCTCTTGTCTTCCACCTCTCCTCTTCTTTCCTCCCCTCCTTTTCTACATTTGCTAAACCCATTTTTCTAATATAACAGTTGCCACTTTATTAAGTCCACCTAGCTAAAATGAATGCAGTCTGATACAATAGTTTGACAGTAAATTCTTAAATCGGATAGTAGTCAGTGGTACCCCTAGAGGGGATTTGTTTTACATGTTGATCTTTACTAACTGTGCTTGTGCTCTCTTCTCAGGCCACCATGGCTGGTTCGACACCTGCAAGACTGAAGGTTAAAATTACAAATGACCTTCTGATTGCTTCAGACAAGGACTCGTCTCTGTACTTGTTTTATTAGATCTTAGTGCGGCGTTTGACACAATTGACCATCAAATTCTGCTACAGAGACTGGAACACTTAATTGGCCTAAAAGGTTCTGCACTAAGCTGGTTTAAATCTTATTTATCTGATCGTTTTCAGTTTGTTCACGTTCATAATGAATCATCCTTGCATACTAAAGTTTGTTTTGGAGTTCCGCAAGGTTCTGTGCTCGGACCAATCAATCAATCAATTTTATTTATAAAGCCCAATATCACAAATCACAATTTGCTTCACAAGGCTTTACAGCATACGACATCCCTGTGTCCTTATGACCCTCGCAGCGGATAAGGAAACACTCCCCAAAAAAACCCCTTTAACAGGGAAAAAAAACAGTAGAAACCTCAGGAAGAGCAACTGAGGAGGGATCCCTCTTCCAGGACGGACAGACGTGCAATAGATGTCGTACAGAACAGATCAGCATAATAAATTAACAGTAATCCGTATGACACAATGAGACAGAGAGAGAGAGAGAGAGAGATGCAGGTAATAACAGTCCTAATAACAATAATAATAACAATCCTATTTACTCTATATATGCTTCCTTTAGGTAACATCATTAGAAATCACTCTGTAAATTTCCATTGTTATGCGGATGATACACAGTTGTATTTATCTATGAAGCCAGAAGAAAGTAATCCATTAACTAAACTTCATAATTGCCTTAAAGTCATAAAAACCTGGATGAGCACGAATTTCCTGATGTTAAATTCAGACAAAACTGAAGTTATTGTTCTTGGCCCGAAACAACTCAGAGACTCTTTATCTGATGACATAGTTTCTCTAGATGGCATTGCTCTGGCCTCTAGCACTACCATAAGAAACCTCGGAGTAACATTTGATCAAGATTTGTCTTTTAATTCTCATTTAAAACAAACCTCACTGACTGCATTTTTTCATCTGCGTAATATTGCAAAAATTAGGCCTATCCTGACCCGAAAAGATGCAGAAAAATTGGTCCACACTTTTGTTACCTCAAATCTGGATTACTGTAACTCTCTATTATCAGGTAGCTCTAGTAAGTCCTTAAAAACTCTCCAGCTAATTCAAAATGCAGCAGCACGTGTACTAACAGGAACTAAGAAACAAGATCATATTTCTCCTGTTTTAGCTTCTCTGCACTGGCTCCCTGTAAAATCCAGAATTGAAATCCTACTGTTAACTTATAAAGCTCTAAATGGTCAGGCTCCGTCATATCTTAGAGAGCTCATAGTGCCATATTATCCCACCAGAACACTGTGCTCGGAGAATGCAGGGTTATTCGTGGTCCCTAAAGTCTCCAAAAGTAGATCAGGAGCCAGAGCCTTCAGCTATCAGGCTCCTCTCCTGTGGAATCATCTTCCTGTTGCGGTCCAGGAGGCAGACACTGTCTCCACATTTAAGACTTTCCTTTTTGATGAAGCTTATAGTTAGGGCTGGCTCAGGCTTGCCTTGTACCAGCCCCTAGTTAGGCTGACTTAGGCCTAGTCTGCCGGAGGACCCCCTATAATACACCAGGCACCTTCTCTCCTTCTCCTTCTCCCCTTCTCTCTCTCTCTCTCTCTCTCTCTCTCTCTCTCTCGTGTCCTATTACTGCATCTTGCTAACTCGGCCATTCTGGATGTCACTAACTCGGCTTCTTCTCCGGAGCCTTTGTGCTCCACTGTCTCTCAGGTTAACTTGTATTGCAGTGGTGCCTGGATAATGTGACGTGTGTGGTTATGCTGCTGCCGTGGTCCTGCCAGATGCCTCCTGCTGCTGCTGTTATCATTAGTCATACTTCTACTGTTATTATACACATATGATTATTGTCACACATGTATACTATCAGATATTAATATATTATTATTAATTATAATATTATTACTTTCATTAATGTTATTGTAAGCTACTGTCATTACCGTCTGTTCTGCATCTCTCTCTGCCTCTGTCTCTGTCTCTCTCTCTTTCTGTCTCATTGTGTCATACGGATTACTGTTAATTTATTATGTTGATCTGTTCTGTACAACATCTATTGCACGTCTGTCCGTCCTGGAATAGGGATCCCTTCTCAGTTGCTCTTCCTGAGGTGTCTACCGTTTTTTTCCCTGTTAAAGGGTTTTTTTGGGGAGTTTTTCCTTATCCGCTGTGAGGGTCCAAAGGACAGAGGGATGTTGTATGCTGTAAAGCCCTGTGAGGCAAATTGTGATTTGTGATATTGGGCTTTATAAATAAAATTGATTGATTGATTGATTGATATTAGGGGAGAACAACATTGAAAAACTGACTCTTCCAAATGGCATCCCAGAGTCACTAGATGACCTTCTCAGTGAGATAAAGACTACCTCTGGGTTAAAGGGTAACCTCAGACTCCAATACATGGACCAAGATTTTGGCAACGACTTCTTCAATCTGAATTCTATCACTGAACTTCAGGATTTGGGAACAATCAAGGTGATCCACCAGCAAACAAATCCACCTTTGATCAGTGCTACTCAGTCCACTTCATCTCCTTCATTTGAGTCTGATGACGGTGCTTTGTTGGCATCAAACAACACAATAATCCTCTCATCCCCTGAGTCTGTGTCATCTCGAACACAATAGTGGCCAAAGAACTTTGCGATTCCCCAATTTTCATATGATACGGCTAGAGAAGGGGAATACTGAGTACCGTGTGAGCCAAAAAATGTTGACTGTCAGCTCCCGAATGCTGTCTGATATCCTGAAAAGAGTATCAGAAGAAATTTACCGATACAAGGCCTACCCAGAGGATCAATCAATCAATCAATCAATCAATTTTATTTATAAAGCCCAATATCACAAATCACAATTTGCCTCACAGGGCTTTACAGCATACGACATCCCTCTGTCCTTAGGATGCACATTTCTGCGCAGCTGCAGAGGCCCTAATCAAAAAGCACCCTTGTTTGAAAGAACCTGGCTCAATTAATGGCTGCTATGGTTGGAAACAGCGACTTAAGTACAAAATGGCAAACTACAGGACTCAGCTCAAATTGTAGGGGTGTCCAGAGCTGTGTGTAAACCCCCTGAAATCTAAAGCTACTACAGATGCTTTCCCTGCTAAAAAAGTGAAGAAGCCAAAACGGTCTGAAGCTAACTTTTATCCATCCTTTCCTACTGGTGAAAGTCTGGACAGCCTGGAAAAAATGAGACTAGAACAGAGATTGGGATAAGGAACAACTAAAGGGTCATTGCAGACAAAATGGCTAACACATTTGCCTACAGACGACATGAGGTGGTAAACCAAGAACCAAGCATTCAGGACTTCAAGGACAGATGGCCTGCACTCTTCACACAGAAAGAGGTAAGAATGGAACTGAAGTAATGAAAGTCTGTATGCTTCAGGTTTTGTTAAAGTGAGCTTTCATGAATTGGTCATAATTTGATGTGGTTGAGATTATATAACACTGAACTTAATGACAGAATTTACATTTTTAATTTCCACATTTGTTATACTCTTTGGGGTGTTGACATTTTGGCAGGTATGCTTCAGTGGTTACTTCGTGTGTTCTGAGTTTGTATACAGGATGAGAATAGTGGCATTTTCTTTTTGTCAGAATACAATATCTACTGTCATTGTGTTTTGATTTTAGATTAATACAGAGTTCCATAGGCTCATGGCTGTTCCTCTTAAGGAGAAGTTCATGGCCCAGTTAGACATGCACTCAAGTCAGCTGATCAAAGTCATCCATGCCAAAGGAGGAGCAACACGCCAAAAGACTGTGGACATCATGGACACTTTGAACCAGGTAAATCTGTACCATCAAACGAGACCCTTTGTAACTAAGAGGGCTGTCACAATATATCTGTATCCTTCATAAATACATTAATATGGGCAGGCCAATGCTAATCATGTCTTTCATATGCATGAATGTTTTTGGCGACTCATACACACCACTGAGTTCATCCCTTTTTCTTTCGATAATGAATCTCTGGGCTTGTAAATTACTATCTGTTTTTAAATAAAGTAAGTGTAAGAGTTAAGTTATACGAGTAAGGATGTCTGTCTTATGAGATTTAGAACAATAAAATGAATTGTTTGTTGTTCTAGACTGTGGACATTAATCTTCGGAGGGAGTGTGTGCTGAAAGCCCTCACCATCTTCCTGGGAGAAGATGCAGATGACCTGATCAAGGAATATCTTGTAAGTTTCAACAGTTATTTACATGTTGTATTTATTATCATGGCCATATTGGACATAATGTAATTCCCAGCAACAATACACAACATATTGGATCAAATATTTTTTTTAAGTAAGAAGGATTTGCCTATCTTAGTTGATTATACAAATTTAAAGGAATAGTTTAACATTTTGGGAAATCTTATCTTTCTTGCTTACAGTTAGATGGTCAGATTAATACACCTCTCTCTGCTGGTTGTGGTGTGTGATGACACCCAATCAAGAAATAGCCCAGCACATAACACATATTGGTACATCACCCAAAAACTTCATCACAGTAAGAAGTGAGGCCAATGATGATTTGTGTTTGTGTCCTGTACCCCTCTGTAGGACTCTGGAGCAGATGATGCTCAGAGGGACCTGGAGCAGCTCACCATGGCAGTGTTTGTCATTTGGAAGGAGGGGGAAGGACTGCTTGAGCCACCTGAAGACATTGGCATTGTCATTGAGGACGTGGAAGTGTTGCATGAACTGACTTCAGTTGCCTCAGCTTGTGCCTTGCTTCTAGGTTTGATATATGCACTCAACTTAGCTTATCCAAAACCCCTTCGCTTCACTTTTGAAGTGCTCCAAAAAATCATCATGCAGCTTGATCAGCACAAGATGTCCCCCAAAGTCCATAATCTGTATAGCAAACTTCAAAGCTCGCAGTAACGACACACTACAATGGATTCCTCCTCTGGGCCAACAAATGGCCTAGTGCCATATTGTGAAAGAACAATGGTGTTTGGACATATAGCATGTTAAAAATGTAGTCTCTTTAGGATGTTGGGCCTTTTGTTTTTTTTGCTCCAAGATACAATGAAGAGACTCAACAAATATTCCTCAAACCACAATTTGCACTTTGCTGACAAAATAACTATGTGTTCCTAACAGTTACTTATGCATTTTGTCCATATGTGTTTTAAAAGGACAAATATGTAATGTGTTGGCCCAAAAGCTGTGTTGGTGGCCATAAAGTTAATGGGTCATTACAATTATACAATAAAGTATTAAAAAAAAACATCAGATTTTGAGTTTTTTTTAAATATTTTCAGCCAACTTAAAATTGTAATTTTACTTATATTAAGCAAACTACAATTTCATTTCAAGGTTACTACAAAAAGTAATTTACATGAAACCATAGTATTAGGTCAGAAAGGAGCAATATTTTACTTTTGGGTTATGTAAATTGTTGAGTTGGAAAAACTGAAAACTTTAAGTTGACTTGCCTTAATTTTAAGTTGGATTAATGCAAAACATTGATTTGAGAACAAATAAATTATTAAGTACATGTGACTTAAATCAATTGCATTAATCTAACTTATTAACTTAATTTCAAAGAATTTAATTCATTTAGGGGCAGCACTCTTGCCTCACAGCAAGAGGGTTGCCGGTTCAATCCCGGGCGTGGGAGCCCTTCTGTGTGGAGTTTGCATGTTCTCCTCATGTCAGCGTGGGTTCTTTCCGGGCACTCCGGCTTCCTCCCACAGTCCAAAGACATGCAGATTGGGGACTAGGTTAATTGATAACTCTAAATTGTCCGTAGGTGTGAATGTGAGCGTGAATGGTTGTTTGTCTCTATGTGTCAGCCCTGCGATAGTCTGGCGTCTGCCTCTCGCCCGATGTCAGCTGGGATAGGCTCCAGCCCCCCCGCGACCCTCAAGAGGATGAAGCGGTTAGAAGATGAATGAATGAATAATTCATTTAGGTGTTACCAATTGAAACAATTCAATTAAGTTGGTCCAACTATTTTCTTTTTTAAGTGTACTGTTGCAAGATGGCCGATGACTATGACACATTTTTTGTAAGTACTTTGCAATCTCTGTAAAATTCAATTATAACATTGACAGATTTGAGTGAATATTGTAACCACTGTCCAAAAAAGTGCTGTCACCAAAATCGTTTGCATAAGGGACATTAAACAGGCAAAGCAGGCAAGTTATTAGAGAGATACTCAGCTCTATTACAGTTGCTTTTGATGGAGTGAAGTATGTGGCTGATGAAGCTCATTCACCATTTGTAAATGGGTCATGCATTTAGAGTGCAGTTTTGTGATACTGCATATATTGTGTGTGTGCTATCCTGACTTTTGTTTATTTATCTGTAGGATATGTGGACTGGGGTCTTACACCATGTGACAGGAGAACACTCGTGGGTCTTTGGTACCTGTGCACACACCCCCTTGACAGAAAACAGAGACAAGCCCTTGATTCAGAAGGAATCCAAAGCACATCAGAAGCTTGCAGAAGTTGTTCTGGATGAACGCTGGCTCAAGTCTGTCATAAAGTACTTGACTTTCAGGTAAGTTCATCTGAGTGGTTGCTATTTTTTTTTCTACTAGCAAAAAAAAAAAAAAGGCTATTGCAAACTGTTGGAGTCTGATAGAAAATGGGTAAAAATCTTTATATATAGATATATATATATACACAGTACAGGCCAAAAGTTTGGACACACCTTCTCATTCAATGCGTTTTCTTTATTTTCATGACTATTTACATTGTAGATTCTCACTGAAGGCATCAAAACTATGAATGAACACATGTGGAGTTATGTACTTAACAAAAAAAGGTGAAATAACTGAAAACATGTTTTATATTCTAGTTTCTTCAAAATAGCCACTCTTTGCTCTGATTACTGCTTTGCACACTCTTGGCATTCTCTCGATGAGCTTCAAGAGGTAGTCACCTGAAATGGTTTCCACTTCACAGGTGTGCCTTATCAGGGTTAATTAGTGGAATTTCTTGCTTTATCAATGGAGTTGGGACCATCAGTTGTGTTGTGCAGAAGTCAGGTTAATACACAGCCGACAGCCCTATTGGACAACTGTTAAAATTCATATTATGGCAAGAACCAACCAGCTAACTAAAGAAAAACCAGTGGCCATCATTACTGAAGGTCAGTCAGTCCGGAAAATTGCAAAAACTTTAAATGTGTCCCCAAGTGGAGTCGCAAAAACCATCAAGCGCTACAACGAAACTGGCACACATGAGGACCGACCCAGGAAAGGAAGACCAAGAGTCACCTCTGCTTCTGAGGATAAGTTCATCCGAGTCACCAGCCTCAGAAATGGCAAGTTAACAGCAGCTCAGATCAGAGACCAGATGAATGCCACACAGAGTTCTAGCAGCAGACCCATCTCTAGAACAACTGTTAAGAGGAGACTGCGCCAATCAGGCCTTCATGGTCAAATAGCTGCTAGGAAACCACTGCTAAGGAGAGGCAACAAGCAGAAGAGATTTGTTTGGGCCAAGAAACACAAGGAATGGACATTAGACCAGTGGAAATCTGTGCTTTGGTCTGATGAGTCCAAATTTGAGATCTTTGGTTCCAACCGCCGTGTCTTTGTGAGACGCAGAAAAGGTGAACGGATGGATTCCACATGCCTGGTTCCCACTGTGAAGCATGGAGGAGGAGGTGTGATGGTGTGGGGGTGTTTTGCTGGTGACACTGTTGGGGATTTATTCAAAATTGAAGGCACACTGAACCAGCATGGCTACCACAGCATCCTGCAGCGACATGCCATCCCATCCGGTTTGCTTTTAGTTGGACGATCATTTATTTTTCAACAGGACAATGACCCCAAACACACCTCCAGGCTGTGTAAGGGCTATTTGACCAAGAAGGAGAGTGATGGAGTGCTGCGGCAGATGACCTGGCCTCCACAGTCACTGGACCTGAACCCAATCGAGATGGTTTGGGGTGAGCTGGACCGCAGAGTGAAGGCAAAGGGGCCAACAAGTGCTAAACACCTCTGGGAACTCCTTCAAGACTGTTGGAAAACCATTTCAGGTGACTACCTCTTGAAACTCATGGAGAGAATGCCAAGAGTGTGCAAAGCAGTAATCAGAGCAAAGGGTGGCTATTTTGAAGAAACTAGAATATAAAACATGTTTTCAGTTATTTCACCTTTTTTTGTTAAGTACATAACTCCACATGTGTTCATTCATAGTTTTGATGCCTTCAGTGAGAATCTACAATGTAAATAGTCATGAAAATAAAGAAAACGCATTGAATGAGAAGGTGTGTCCAAACTTTTGGCCTGTACTGTATATATATATATATGTATATATTTAATTCTTTAAACCAGTATCAGTCCTAATCATACATATCAAAGATAAATGAATTTTTAACCCTTAAATTGCCAAGTCATGATGCAACTCCATTTTATGGTCTAAAAAACACTATAAATGTACTCTGTACTCCTGTGCACTGTGCAGCAGGTGCAGCTGTGTAAACAAAGTTGGAGTCTGTTTTGGTTATCACGGCGACTGTACATTTGATGTGCTGGGAAAGGTCCTGCATTTCGTTTATTTCAAAGCTGTGCAGGGGCCCCTGTGTAGATGTGTGTTTTACGTATTTTATAATAAAAAATATCGTGGTGTTTAAACTTTTACATCTCTCTTTACAAGAGTTACACATGAAACGGAGGATATGGAAAAGCGGCCACATGAAAGCTACCTGCGCTTGTACGCATTAGGACATACGGTAATGCACACTCACATGCATACTTTCCCCCACACATACTCACACACCCACACAAACTTAATGCCTCAGCGCTTGTGTGGAGAGCAGAGGGAGAGGAGAATAGTGTGCGTGCCATCTATCGGAAAAAGCAGGTATTTCCTTCATTTGCCATATATGGTTAAAATGATGTCATCACTAAGGAAATCTCTCAGGCACATACTTACAAGCCACAGGCTTCAAATGAAGCGGAGAAATGAGAACATTTCAGTTCAGTTCACATTGTTTACAATAAGCCAAAAACTTTAAAAAATCATGAAAAAAACACTCAAAATGCACAACATGTATCAATTATAAACAATATGCATGAAAAATGGATAAAATATGCTGCACAATTCATCTAATTGCAATCACGATGTCAGGCTGTGCAATTACATAACCGCATAAAAGGCTGCGAAAAAAATATTAATGTGTGTGTCTTTGAACGTGACTACCTCTCCTGTAGTGTGTGGTGTTTGTTGACATTACGCCCACAAGCTATCCTGCCCTGTGTTCCAATACCCATACTACCATACTATTTAGTATGCCAGAAAAAGAATTAGTGTGTCCCAATACATAGTATGTCAGATGCAGTATGCCAAAAGTACCAGGATGTTCTACTACATCCGGTCATATTTCGCAGCATGTATGTCAATATGCTTCTTTGGCCATTCTGACCCACAATCCTTTGCGCAGCGGAAGTTACGTCACACTGACTGAGCTGTGTGTACAACCAACGCCCACACTTCCTTTCATACATGGTTTATTTAATTTGAGATACTAAGACACTACATATTAGGACTGCAATGATCTGATTATATACTGTCACATATCATACAGTTTTGCAAGAACACAGTTACAACATTCAACTTTATTGTGATTATAGTATAATCAGTGTTAGGGTTCAACTATGACTACAATATAGAAAATTCTACCAGTACAGGCAGTGGGGTAAGTGTGGTATAAATAATGAATGCATATGACTAAATATGAATACACTATGGGCCAGGTATGAGCAGTATAGACTAGTAAATATATGAATAGTAAAAGTCAAACACATATTAAGTAATGTAGTAAGAATGTGCAAGTATGTTACACTACAAATAAAAGTAATGTGAATGTAAGGCTGCTTCACGTGCAGACAGAATATAGTGCCAGCAGCTGCATGGCTGTAAATATATTTAACATCAAACATCTGCCAGCAACAGAGAGCTGTGTGTGAAGGGGGTTAATATGCCTACTGGTGACTAGTTCAATAGACAGGTCACTAATAATGGGCTTGGGACTGTTTACGTGAACACATCAGTTTATTAGAAACAACAACATACATTACGACATAACAGCAACAGAGCTCTCCGGCACCTCCGACAGTATGCACGACTCTGGTGGGCTCAACGAGAGGAGATTTGCTGCATCTCCGAAGTACAACAAAACAAAATATTCAAATGTGGCGCTACGGACGGCAGCGGAGGTGAGCAAGAGGGTCGGAGTTCAGGGTGGATGTGATGGCGGATGTAGTGTGTCCCAATAGTATGCATACTGCATGCATACTGCATACTACGCTACATACTTTATAAGGGCGATTTGGAACGCAGGGCTGGTGTGTGCAGCACATATGGTCAGGTGACCACCCAGCGTGCAGCAGTGACCAACATAGACGCTGAAGAAGAGCATGAGCACGACCATGAACAGACTGAGTTCATCTCAAGTTCGTTTGCCCCCTAAGTGCAGTTTGTTTGGACAGGTGTGAACACAGCAATCACACTCGGGTGCGCACCAAAAAAAAACGGAACAAGACCATAGGCCTTTCTCAATGCCAAAAATGCAAAGAATGGACTTGTGTTCTTGGGGAGAATGTTCTTGCGAGTCGTGCTTGGAAGAATGAACTGGCAAGGTCACGAGCACACATGACGCTCTGTTGTCAGTTTAAGACTATGCGTTCTTGTAGGTATTGCGCAATACCCGAGACAGCCTGCTACAGCTGTGCTTTTTTATCCAGTACCTTATCATCCAAAACAATTGGTATTGCGCTACACACACACACAGCATGTATATATATGTATACAGGGTGCGATTTGTGAAAAAAGCAGAGGGGGGGGGATAATTTTGAGAAACGTTTTTATTTAAAAAAAAATTACCACACAACGGCAGGCCAACAGTCAGGCTATATGAAAACAGTTGTTTCTTGTGTAAACCTAACACCAGGGGTTCTCAGACTTTTTTTCTCATCGGATCTGATTTTTATTCAAGGTCAGACGTCCTGAACCATTGGGATGACAAAATAACATTTAAAAGAAGACGAAAAAATGCATGCATTTTGTGTCCACACCGTCGGCTTTCCTCATTGATCTCAGTGCGCTCAGTGCCACGCCCACCTCAGTATTAGCACTGACAGCGGTTGCGTCTCTCCTCTCAAGGAAAAGTGACAGGGCCTGCAGAATCTCCAGCGCATCTTTCATCAGTGCCATCTCCACCAAAAAAGCCAATCTGTCATCTTAGTGTATATAGCTACCCTGAGATCTTGTCCTCTCCTTGGTGGATTTGGATGGGTCTTTGGCCAGCGCTCCAAAAAGTTTCACCAAGGCTGGATAGCCCAGAGAGCTGTCACTGACGTGCAGGATGAGGTACTATATATATATATATATATATATATATATATATATATATGTATATATGTATATACACACACACACACACACACACAATACTCTAAGCTCAGCTGTTGTAATTTACCACAAGTGTACACTAACAATGTAATGCCTATTTTTTAATAAAGCAGCAACAACCTCCTTTCATTGTTTCATTCACCTCCTTATTTTGTTTAAGCTGTTTAGAAATCTCACGAGCCAAGAATTTTCTGTACATCACGAGTCAACGGCAGGAATAAAGAGCCCGGGAAAGGCTATTGTTTGTGGATCGCGTTGTTTAAGAGTGTCTGAGGGTGTTTTGAGAGTAGTATATTGAATCTGGTTGATGTCAAATATGGACCGGCGAACGATCGCAGCTGTCATCGCCTTCGGTACTCTTTACCAGGAGGCAGAAGAGGAGGCTGCTGAGCTAAGGAGGAGTCTTCAGCTGAGAAGAACCAGGCTGAGGAGGAGTCCTCAGCTGAGAAGAGCCGGGATGAGGAAGAGGAGTCAGGAAAGGCGTTGCGCTAACCTAGCGTTTGTCTCTGGCTTTGTAAGTAGGCAAATCTCACAAAGTTTCCCTCAAGCAGCACTTTTATTTCCATTATTATTAATGGATCAGGAGGATCCAGGATCCTCCCCAAACTGTGTAATAGTGACGCTATAGACCCACCCCTTTCATTCATGAATTTCCAACCACTCAGTCAAATTTGACATCTGACATTTGATATTTTGGTACTGTTGATGGTGCCCCAGCACCACCTTGTGGTGAAATCGTGGGGGGCATGGAATTAACGCCATATTAAGTTTTATAATTTATTTGAGGACATTAAATAATATATGCCACACACTTACCTTATATCACATTGGCAGTGAAGTTCACTTGTATACAAGATAAATAATAAATGATAATGCGTAATGAGAACCTGACAAAAGAACAATATTTAATTCATTTTACATTACATAATTTTAAATACATCTAAGTAAAATAGGCATGATCACAGTAAACAGATAAAAACTATGAAATAGTTAAATAAATAAATAAATAAATATAATTAAAATGTCAATTCATGATTGTAAACATTAAAAATATATCTTTCTTTTTGAATTCAGGATCATTCTCCCCGGAGGTATGCACAGATAAACAACAGTGTGCCTATCCTCCGCACCTTTTTCTCTGAGGCAGACCTAAAACCAGCCTTTAGGCTGTCCAGGGAGACCATCAATTTACTGGTCCAGATGCTGCCTCGGTAAAAGCCACAGCCGCTGTCTGTCTCTACTGGCTGGCATGTGGCACCTCCTATAGAGTTACAGCAGACATATTTGCCATGCCGAGGGCCACAGTTGGCAGGGTAGTCCACACTTAAGTGGAGGACATGATGGCCATCCTCCACAAGGTTATCCATTTCCCCAAGCCTGAAGAGATGGAGGATGTGGGGGCAGGCTTTGCACGTCTGGCTGGGCACGAGGCATTTCAGTGTGTGGCTG
Organism: Epinephelus lanceolatus; assembly: GCF_041903045.1. Lineage (NCBI taxonomy): Eukaryota > Metazoa > Chordata > Actinopteri > Perciformes > Serranidae > Epinephelus > Epinephelus lanceolatus. The sequence continues at coordinate 40,868,844 of NC_135749.1, forward strand.
GTGCCATAGATGGGTGCCACGTCCACATTCTCCCATCTGCAGAACCACAGAAGAAATGCTACATTAACCGCAAGCTCTTCCCTTCAGTGGTGCTCCAGGGAGTGTGTGACAGTGGCGGGAAATTTCTGGACACCTACGTTGGAAACACGGGGTCAGTCCATGATGCCCTTATCCTCCGAAGATCTCCAATGTACAAGGAGTCCCTGTAAGGCAAGGCAAGGCAATTTTATTTATATAGCACCATTCATACACAAGGCAATTCAATGTGCTTTACAAGAGAAATACATTAAAATAAAACATTAAAGGAACAATAGATCATTAAAAACAAAAGCTAAAAGCAAGACAATAAATAGTTAAAAACAGTGCAGAAAATGTATTTAAAAAGCAAACATAAAGCAAAAGCAACAGCAGACAAATATAAAAACAATAGCTACAGATTATCCTAACAATAAATTACATATCTAGTTCACTGGTAAGCTGCAGTAAATAGTAATGTTTTAAGCCCTGATTTAAATGAGTTGACACTTTCAGGTGACCTCAGATATTCTGGAAGTTTGTTCCACAGGCGGGGAGCATAGAAACTAAAGGCTGCTTCACCTTGTTTGGTTTTGATCCTGGGAACACTGAGTAAACTTGTTCCAGATGATCTGAGGGGTCTGGATGCTTCATAATGTACAAGTATATCAGAGATGTATTTAGGCCCGAGACCATTTAGTGCTTTATAGACAAGTAACAAGATTTTAAAGTCTATCCTTTGACACACAGGAAGCCAGTGCAGTGACTTAAGCACTGGTGTAATGTGCTCCACTCTCTTGGTGTTGGTGAGGACTCTGGCAGCAGCGTTCTGGACGAGCTGCAGTTGTCTGATTGATTTTTTACTCAGGCCTGTAAAGACACCGTTACAATAGTCCAGCCTGCTGAAAATGAAAGCATGAACAAGTTTTTCTGTATCTTGTTTAGACAGAAATTCTTTTATTCTTGCTATGTTTTTAAGGTGGTAGTAGGCTGATTTAGTAATTGTCTTAATGTGACTATTGAAATTTAGGTCTGAGTCCAGAACTACACCAAGATTTCTGGCTTGATTTGTAGGTTTTAGTGTCATGGTGTCAAGGTGAGCACTGACTATTGATCTTTGTTCTTTGGGGCCAAAAACAACTATCTCAGTTTTGTCTGTTTAGTTGTAGAAAATTATGGCACATCCACGTATTGATTTTGTCAATGCACTTATTTAGCAGATGTAGGGGACTGTAGTCATCTGGTGACACTGTTATGTAAAGTTGTGTGTCATCTGCATAAGTATGGTAGGAGATGTTATGATATTCCATAATCTGAGCAAGAGGGAGCATATAGATGTTGAACAGAAGAGGCCCAAGAATGGACCCTTGAGGAACTCCACATGTAATTTTTGTTCGCACAGATTCATAATTGCCAAGTGACACAAAGAAATCCCTGTCTTGTAAATAAGATTTAAACCAACGTAGCACAGTGCCAGAAAGTCCCACAAACTTTTCTAGTCTGTCGAGCATTATCTTATGGTCAACTGTGTCGAATGCAGCACTGAGGTCCAGTAATACCAGAACCGAAATCTTTCATGCATCACTGCTCAGATGAATGTCATTTAAAACTTTTACAAGTGCAGTCTCAGTGCTGTGATGTGCTCGAAATCCAGACTGAAAGGCATCAAAGGAATTGTTTTGCTCCAAGAAGGTGTTAAGTTACTGAAAAACAACCTTTTCAATGATCTTTCCTAAAAATGGTAGGTTTGATATGGGCCTGTAGTTATTTATTACTGAGGCATCCAGATTAGGCTTTTTTAAGAGAGGTTTAATGACTGCAGTTTTCAGGGCCATTGGAAAAAGGCCTGACTGAAGAGAACAGTTTACTATCTGTAGTATATCTGATGCTATGCAGTTAAAAAACATCTTTAAAAAAGCTTGTAGGCAGAGTGTCAAGGCAGCAGGTAGTGGACCTAAGGTTTCTAACTATGTCTGTCAAAGTAGCATAATTTAATAGGTGAAAAAGTGCCAAATTAACTGGAGTAGTCTTATGAGGCACAGGTGAAATAGCCACTGTGTTGGAGTTACAGACTGTCTGTCTTATCTTTAAAATCTTGTCTGTGAAAAAAGAAGCAAAGTCATTGCATGCCTTGGTGGATAGCAGTTCAGGAGGGACTGACGCTGATGGGTTTGTCAGTCTGTCAACAACAGTAAATGAAGTCTGTGCATTGTTGTTATTTTTGTTGATAATCTCAGAGAAAAAGGACTGCCGTGCCCTTTTTAGCTCCAAGTTATAGATGTGCAGACTTTCCTTATAGATGTCATAATGAACCTGGAGTTTGGTTTTTCGCCACCTGCGTTCTGCTTTTCTACATTCTCTTTTTTGAGCTTTTACCCGTGTGGCGTTCCTCCATGGTGGTTTTTTTCTTACCGGAGACAACTTTGACCTTCACGGGGGCAATATTATCCATGATATTCATAGCTTTAGAGCTGAAACTATGAACCAGATCATTGACAGAAACTGAGGGCAGAGCTGGTGTGGGTATAAAATCCTGGGTGAATAGTGTACAGGTGTTTTCATTGATATAGCGTTTTCTGATTACCTCTGTTGTAATTTTACTGGTGTCAGCGGAGATGGCCATTTTAAAGAAAACACAGTAATGATCAGAAAAGGCAACATCAGTCACCACAACCTCAGAAATGTTGAGCCCTTTGGAGATAATTAGATCTAAACTATGTCCCTTATTGTGTGTTGGCTCTGTTACATGCTGGGAAAGTGAAGTCTAAATAACACATGCCTGCATGTTACCACTTTATGTATAACTGTTCATCTACCATACAGACTGAAACTCCGTATTTCAAATATTTATTCAAAAACAAATACATCAAACAATAATTTGGAACAAACAATAATTAGGAACTGTTATATTAAATTTAATCAACTATACATTTTTTATAATTTATCTACAAATTTCTCAAAGAGAGACAAGTATCTTTCAGCCCTTTCAGTGGCTGATCTCTCCCTCGCCTCTTCTCTCTCTACCTGCTCCTTCAGGAACTCCAGGAGCTCCTGGTTGACCCTGGACCTCTTTCTTGGTGGCAGGTTGGCCCGTTCTTTGGGAGGGGCAGAGAAGGGGAGGTGACAACACCACCTGTAGTGGTGGTCAAATTAGATGCCACTACCAGGGGCGGGCTTATGGAGTGCTGCCCCCGGAGTGCAGCAGTCACCCCACCCGCCTCCACCCCTTTCCCTGTCGGAGGATCCCTAAACTCCTAAAAGACAGCATCAATGAATGAACGCTTGAAGTCCCAAAAGGTTTCCAGTTTGAATGGCTTCACAAATGTTGACTAATATGTTTGTTGCAACACTATCAACTGTTGAAATGTCAAGTTATAATACCGTTATTTTAAGATGTCTTGCCACAATGAAATACTGATTCCATAAATATTGTGTAATACCAATATTTGTTTTCAGCTTGACTTTTTTGAGATGATGAATTCCACATTTAACAAATATGTATATAGCTTCATTGCTAAAGAGTAGACACAGTGGTGGGTTACCTTCAGGTTGTTCCATTTTTTCATGGCATGCTTGGCTGTCACAGCAAAGCCGCAATTTTTCACGAAGACTCTGGATAAAGAACACACACACACACACACACACACACACACACACAAAGAAGACAACTTAGTCAGACATCATATTACATGATATTATTACAAATTAAACACACAAGTTAACAGAGATATTTCAATGACAAACACACAAGCTGACAGAAACATTCGATATGTAGTTATGGTATGATAATGCAGACATTTCGTATGAAGGCAATATTGCACTTCGGCAGTACACATAAGTTATTATTATTGTTAGTACAAATTAGTCATTTTGTTTAAGTTGATAACTACATAACTGTCACCTGTACTTTTCTTTTGCGCTTCTCAAGTACTTTGCACTGATACCACACTACAGCCTACTTTAAGAATAGTCATAAGAATAACTTTATTGATCCTCAGAGTGAAATTACTTATCTATTCACCAGGTTACAATTTACTTTTATAATATTTGCTTTAGCTTTCTACTTTGTATTTGTTTTCTTTATTTTTTCAGCATCAAACTCTTCTAAGAGGCTATCAAGTCTGATACAAACACACCAATGGACCACCGCCTGTCGCATGCAAACACATAAAAAGCATACTCACTCTAGGGCTGTCCCGAATGCCATTTTTTAACATTCGGACCTTAGGCAGAATTTATAATGAATATCTGAATATTCGTTCACGGCGCGGGGGGGTGGGGTTGGGGGTGATCGTCTGTTAAATAGGTCTGTAAATGATATTTTGACATTATTATTATTATAATCATTAGGCCATTACTTACGCTTTCATCCGTGAGGTCACTGTGAGCATTCATAATGGCCAAATGTGTTAGTCTTACCTGTATCATGGTGTTGCGCAGCAGGGGCGGATCTATGGGTGGGCCTGGGTGGGCACAGCTTGCCCACCCAGTAAGATTCATGAAAAAAAAAAAAAAATTTTTGAAAAAATAAATAAAAATAAATCACAATTCATACAGAATTATCATAGAATCTGTTTTAAATGTTTAATTGTCATTTCTGTTTTACTGAGAAATTTCAAAATTAAATAAAAATTTTAAAAAAAGAACTTCCTCTGTTGCGTCATTGACGATGTCATGCACATGCTTGAGTTCACAAGCAGTCAGACGGCGGGTGCCGAGGGTCACAGGCACTGTAGCAGGAAGCTGAACTCGTTTAACAATGGCTTAACAGTTATCTTTGAGCCACTTTTTCAAGAAACCACGTCTACAGACAGAAGAAAGTTCGGACCAGGCTGTGCTTAACGAGGATGGTCGTCAGGAGAACTTAATTGGCCCGGGGAATGAGGGGGAAAGAGCCACCACGTCATCGTCGCCATCCCGAGAGTCATGCTAGCATTTGTGCTAACCCGGCTCCGGCTCCGGCTCCGACCCACCGACCGCCGCTGGCCGCATCTAGTGAGCCAATCCGGACACTGTTGGATTTATCACCGATGGAGGAACCAGCCACTCAACCCAAGCTAATAGCATTCCCAGCTACTGTCATAGGTGGGAAATCGCGGTCATTTAATGCCAACTGGTATGGGAAGTACAAGTGGATTGAGTACAGTAAAGAACAAGATGCAGTGTTTTGTAAAGCTTGCAGACATTTTCCAGAGATGCACACTGAGACTACGTTTATAAGTGGCTACAATAACTGGAAACTTCTCAGAGAGGCCTGCGACAAACATGAGTCTAGTAAGCTGCATGTCATTGCGCAAACAAAACTGGCATCATTCAGGAACAGCCACGGGCCACAAAGCCGCGGGACAGTGTTGAACCAGCTGCACGGTGATGCTCCAGCATTCGTGGAGAGACACCGGGAACATGTTAAGGTTGTCCTGGACATTGTTATGTTGTGTGCCAAGCTTGAAATCCCGCTCAGAGGCCACAGAGAAACCGAGGACTCAACAAAGGGAATTTTTTGGAGCTTTTTAAGTTCATGTCAAAATATGCACCAGAAATTGATAACCGACTGAAGGAGCTGCCACGAAATGCCACACTGATGAGCTACCAGGTTCAGAATGAGCTGCTTGAAGCTGCAGCATCAATCCTGCTTCGTAAGATAAAGGCTGAACTGCATGGACAATATTTTGCAATATTTGCAGATGAGTATAAAGATTTGGCGAAACGAGAGTTAGTTGCTGTTTGTGTGAGATTTATTCATGGAGCAGTCATCAAAGAGTGGGCAGTGGGCTTTGTTGAGGCCGCGGACTTGTCTGCACAAGGAATATCACAAAAGATCCTGGAGGCCCTTCAACCACTTGGTCTGGATGCTTCTCTCTGTGTCGGACTCTGTTTTGATGGAACATCTGTTATGTCGGGACACAGGGGTGGGGTTCAGGTTGTCCTGAAAGAAACTTTTCCGAAAGCCATTTATGTACACTGCAACTCACATCAGCTGAACTTAGTGTTGTGCAGTGCAGCCAAAGAATCCGGGCATGTTAGCACCTTTTTTGACACTGTGAATCAAATACATAGCTTCTTCACTGGGGCCCAGCGGCACGCTCGATTTATGGAGATCCAAAAGGAGATGCACCCCGACCGTCAGAGGATAGAGCTGGAGAGATCGAGCGACACCAGATGGAGTTCAAAATCTGGGTCGGTGCACAAGATATTGAAATTGTTGGATGTGTTACTGGAGGCTCTAGCTGAATGTGCAGAAGGCAGTGGACAAACTAAAATAGAAGCAGAACAACTGTTGCAACAGATGCAAACGAAAAAGTTCATTTTCATGCTTGTGACATTTTGCAAACTTTTTGAAAACAGTGATTTTGCCACAAAGGGGCTGCAGAGCTCAACATTATGCGTCACAGACTGCATATCCCTCATAGAAACGCTGAAAACTACAGTACAGGCCAAAAGTTTGGACACACCTTCTCATTCAATACGTTTTCTTTATTTTCATGACTATTTACATTGTAGATTCTCACTGAAGGCATCAAAACTATGAATGAACACATGTGGAGTTATGTACTTAACAAAAAAAGGTGAAATAACTGAAAACATGTTTTATATTCTAGTTTCTTCAAAATAGCCACCTTTTGCTCTGATTACTGCTTTGCACACTCTTGGCATTCTCTCGATGAGCTTCAAGAGGTAGTCACCTGAAATGGTTTTCCAACAGTCTTGAAGGAGTTCCCAGAGGTGTTTAGCACTTGTTGGCCCCTTTGCCTTCACTCTGCGGTCCAGCTCACCCCAAACCATCTCGATTGGGTTCAGGTCCGGTGACTGTGGAGGCCAGGTCATCTGCCGCAGCACTCCATCACTCTCCTTCTTGGTCAAATAGCCCTTACACAGCCTGGAGGTGTGTTTGGGGTCATTGTCCTGTTGAAAAATAAATGATCGTCCAACTAAACGCAAACTGGATGGGATGGCATGTCGCTGCAGGATGCTGTGGTAGCCATGCTGGTTCAGTGTGCCTTCAATTTTGAATAAATCCCCAACAGTGTCACCAGCAAAACACCCCCACACCATCACACCTCCTCCTCCATGCTTCACAGTGGGAACCAGGCATGTGGAATCCATCCGTTCACCTTTTCTGCGTCTCACAAAGACACGGCGGTTGGAACCAAAGATCTCAAATTTGGACTCATCAGACCAAAGCACAGATTTCCACTGGTCTAATGTCCATTCCTTGTGTTTCTTGGCCCAAACAAATCTCTTCTGCTTGTTGCCTCTCCTTAGCAGTGGTTTCCTAGCAGCTATTTGACCATGAAGGCCTGATTGGCGCAGTCTCCTCTTAACAGTTGTTCTAGAGATGGGTCTGCTGCTAGAACTCTGTGTGGCATTCATCTGGTCTCTGATCTGAGCTGCTGTTAACTTGCGATTTCTGAGGCTGGTGACTTGGATGAACTTATCCTCAGAAGCAGAGGTGACTCTTGGTCTTCCTTTCCTGGGTCGGTCCTCATGTGTGCCAGTTTCGTTGTAGCGCTTGATGGTTTTTGCGACTCCACTTGGGGACACATTTAAAGTTTTTGCAATTTTCCGGACTGACTGACCTTCATTTGGCCACTCGTTTTTCTTTAGTTAGCTAATTGGTTCTTGCCATAATATGAATTTTAACAGTTGTCCAATAGGGCTGTCGGCTGTGTATTAACCTGACTTCTGCACAACACAACTGATGGTCCCAACCCCATTGATAAAGCAAGAAATTCCACTAATTAACCCTGATAAGGCACACCTGTGAAGTGGAAACCATTTCAGGTGACTACCTCTTGAAGCTCATCGAGAGAATGCCAAGAGTGTGCAAAGCAGTAATCAGAGCAAAGGGTGGCTATTTTGAAGAAACTAGAATATAAAACATGTTTTCAGTTATTTCACCTTTTTTTGTTAAGTACATAACTCCACATGTGTTCATTCATAGTTTTGATGCCTTCAGTGAGAATCTACAATGTAAATAGTCATGAAAATAAAGAAAATGCATTGAATGAGAAGGTGTGTCCAAACTTTTGGCCTGTACTGTACATATGCGGCTTTCCGGGATGATTCAGATGGTGACTTTGAAAAAGTGCTCAGACTGACAGAAGAATTGATGGAAAAGCACTAGATAGCTAACTGGGATGTGGCTGCTTCTCGTGCGCGCAAGCTGCCTTCAAAGTTTCGCACATCTGTTGTCACCATGACACTGGGGAAAACATCGGCCATCACGAGTGATGCTGATTTAAAGGCTTTGTGGAACAGTGTTCTGGACAGGCAGGTATCGGAGTTAAACAGCTGATTTAAAGAGGACACATGGAATCATGAGAGCATCGGCCTCTTTTGCACCTGGATCTGCCACTTTTGGAGACAAAGACATTTTAAAAGCTCTGTGTGACTTGTATGGGATTGAAATAGCTGATGCTGAACATTCTGTGTTCACTCAGCACATCAGATGGAAAATGGATCAGAACAACTTCCCCACACTGATGGAAATATTGGACAGCTGCCTGTCGGACATTTTTCCTAATATGCACAGTCTGTTAAGGGCCATCGTAACGCTCCCTTTGACCTCCTGCAGCGTCAAGACTTTTCTCCGCTACCAACAGGATCCAGGCGCGCCTGAGATCATCCATGCTGACTGGACGCCTCAACAACCTGACACTCCTGTCATTTGAAAGAGAGATGATTGACAGTTCGGATTATGATGACATAATCAACGCTTTTAACTCCAAGCCCAAGACTCCGCCTTGTGTATCAACTACAGGTAAGACTGTTTTTTTTTTATTCTGGCCCGCCGTGGTATGTTATGATTGCGTTTGTGTGAGCCTGTGAGGAGGCTCTGAACATGCTCCATTGGTCTGACATTTCAATATCTGTGCTGTATCCAACACCAACTTTATGAATTAACCTTATAGGCTAGTAACTGTAGCGTAACAGTCAGGTGCGCCGTGATGTCCAAGGTGCTGAGTGTGTCTGGAGCAGAGCAAGTCTCTGTCTCCCTGTGCGCAGTAGTGTGAATATTTATGCTATTAAGTAAACGGAGAAAACATGTCTCTCATTGTTTAATAGCAGCAAAACAATAAGGCTTCATCAAATATGTCAATATGTCCAAATATGTACATTAACTGAGAGTTATAAAACAGAATCAAGCATCACACGGCTTTACAAATATGCCGAAAATAATGTGTATGCATATTTCTGGCTTTGTGCGGGCACACAGTTTTAGTCATGTTTTAGTATGTTCTAAATCCACAGACATCTCAGCTTTAAAAATAATCAGGCCCATCCAAATTTTTGCAGGCCCACCCATTAGCTACATTCTGGCTCCACCACTGTTGCGCAGCCAGGTTTTCAGCCTGCATGGGCAAGGCTGAGAAAGAGCGCTCCGATACTGCGACAGATATGGGCAGGGCCAGACAGAGTTTAATGAGCTTCTCCACCTCCGACAGCATGGAGCGGGTTTGGGGCTGCAAGGTTTGCAGGATGGACACAACATCCTGGATGGTGCTAACTTCTCGTCCCCTACACACATCCCTCAGTATGTTCAGCTCAAGGCTTAGCCGCTAGAGCTTAGATTCTCTGCCCCAGCCCGGCCCGGCCCGACCGGATCACTTTTTAATATTTCCCTCTCTGCAGAGAGATGCATTCATTTATAGTAAACACATTTTATAGTGAGCAGCAGGGACGAACGGACCGCATGATGGGGTCAAACGGATCATGTGCATAATTAACCACAAAACAAGCAAATACTTCATCTTAATGACATATAACACTAATTATGCTTCAGCTGAATCCTCTAAGCAAATGACCATGCTGAATTGAAATTAGTTTATCACATTAAATGTCCGAAATTGTATGAAATTGCTCCAATGCGTTAACCAATCTTTATGCATAATCACACAGCCTGATATGCCCTGCAAACACAGTGGGACTATTTTCTGAAAGCACAGAGCAAAGAAATGTCTTTTTTTCTCCCCCGGTCTGCTGTCAGCAGGAGCGGGGATTTCAGCACCACGGACAGCGTGCGTAAAAAGACTTGACAAGCGTCTCCTTTAAATGTGTTTGCTGCTAGAGAAATTAATACATAATAAATGAAGACAGTGATATATTTTCAATAAAAAACAATTGTTCATTTCAAGCTTTTGTAGTACAACGAAATTCAGAATTGTGCGAGTGCGGACCCCCGCACCCCTAGTTCCAACGTCTATGTATGTCTCGCACTCCAAAAGAAACTTGTTGAAACTTTAAACAATAATTTATTGTACAAAACGGGGGAAACAAACGTTGACAAAAACGGTTTCATAATTCATATTAAATTCAAAAGATAACGAAAAAACAGCTGCAAGTTAGAGGGAACAGTGATAAAGTGGTAAAACTTGACATTGATCCATAGCCTCAAGGCCTATATTACACAATAAATCATAATCTAAATACACTAGTCCTTCATAACACAGTTGCCTAAATAATAAATAAATTTAAATAGCCTGAACAAAAAACGAAAAATATTACAGCTAAGCAATGCAGCACACATTTCAAAAACGAACATTTACAATGAATAGGCTAAATGTGTAACGAAATGTAGGCTAACAAATATAACATATAGGCTCCCACAGCAAACAAAAGAACAATTTAAAATGACGAAATGTCATAATCATAAGATTAAATTAAACTAAATTGCACAATTGGCACAGTAGGACCCTAGGCTACAGCAGCACAGCACACATTGACAATTTCTAACTGAAAGCTTCAAGCCTTAGCAAGCCTACACTCTCTTCATGTTGTGCGCGAGGAAGATTAGTTTATCCACATTTTCAGGTAAAAGGCAACTTCTGGTCTTGTTCACGATGTAGCCAGCCTTTGAGAAGATGCGCTCTGAGGGAGTTGAAGTTGCCGGAATGCAAAGGCAGTGTTTGGCGGCAAATGCCAGTTTAGGATAGCGGTCGGCATTTTGCTTCCACCATGCAAGCGGGCCAGATGGGACTTTACTGCAGTCTTTCAAATATTGCTCCATCTCTTTCTTTGCGCTGTCCCATTCTTCTCCCTCGTCACAGTAGTCAGATTCCATCAGCATTGAAATATCTTTCTCTTTCCATTTTTTGATGGTGGCGTCTCTTCACCGTGGCTCGCTGTCGGCTCTTCCACCGAGTCAATGGCCTTTCGCTGGTGCAGATGTTCAGCCAGGCTGACAACCTTAAAATAATCAAAAATAGCATTTTATTTGATGCCCAGCCTTTTTGTTTGTGTAGGCCAATAAGTAGCCTAGAGCCTAAGCATAAAAAAGAATCAAAATGAAAGAAACACAAGAATTCCCAAGGGCTTATTTCCAGTGTGGCCTAATACTAATATAATAATTTTAAATTATTAATTTAAATATAAAATATTATGTTAGTCTAACCTCAATGTAGACGGAGTCCTTCTTGTCGTTCTGGAGGAATTTCAACTGCTTGAATCACGGGTCCAGTGCTGAAGAAAGGAGGTAGATGCTGCTGTCCTCCAAACTTGACAGTTGCCATCTGCTGTTGATCTCCGTGACGAGGGCCTTCTTCAGTTCTCTGATGGCAGGGCTGTCATCCTCCTCCGGTGACAGGTGGCGCTTCTTAAAGTTGAAGAGCACTGGCACTGTAGCAGACAACGACACATTCTCCTCACTTGATAGCAGCTCTGTGAGCGTGATCAGGGGTCCTAGCAACTCTGTCATCTCCTCTGCTAGTTTCCACTGGTCTGCTGTCAGGTCCAGGGTGCGATCTCCTTTCTTTGTGATGCTGGGATCTGACAAAACAGCTGTCACTGCCCATCAGTGCTCCACCAGTCGCCCAAGCATTTTACACGTCGAGTTCCAGCGAGTAGCGACGTCCTGTATGAGCTTGTGCTCCACAACACTCTGCTGCTGCTGTTTTTTTCTTCAGGGCAGCTGTGGCCTTGGCACTTTTTTTTGAAGTGTCCCACAAGATTCCTGGCAGCTGAAACTGTGCGACGTATGTTGTCCTGTTTTAGAGCTGTATTTATGCACAGCTGTAGCGTGTGTCCTGAACAGGACACCCTTGAACAATGTCCCATTTCTCCGGTTTGTTCTTCAGCGTCTCCGTGCACAACTTCATATTGCTGGCATTGTCGTGAACAACGGCTACTCTCTTGTAACTTGGAATGTCATATGCGTCCGCAGCCTCTCCGAGCTGTTGTGCAATGTTCACTGTGGTATGGCTCAGTTCCATTAGTTTCGTCTCCAATACAAAAGCGCACATTTTCCACTCATCGTCAGTAAAGTGACAGGTGACAGCCATGTACGCTTCCATACTCACTGAGGTCCAGATGTCCGTTGTAAAACTAACCGCAGTTGCGTTTTCAACAAGACTCGCAATTTGGTCCCTCAGATCACTGTATTTCAGCGACAGGCTATGCGTAACACTAGAGCGCTTGGGTACAGTGTAGTCGGGCTCCATCACTTTCATTAATTTCCTGAAGCCTTCGCCTTCAACCACGTTAACAGGCCTCATATCAATAGCTATGAACTCCACAATGGCATCAGTTATCTCTTTCTTTCTTTTATTGGTTTTGGGAACTGTAGGACCATCTGTACAGTTTTCTTGGTGGTGGTGGTTGTTGATGAAGATGGCTGTGATGCCTGGGGGTGCACCTATACAGACATTGGAAACTATTATTAGGCTACGGCTATAAGCTAATAAAAGTTACTCGACGTCTTTTAAGCCAATAATTGCCTCAGCTCCAGATGTCCCTATATTATGTTACTCCTTATGTTTTATTGTACCTATTTTAGTTGCAACCATTTTTCAAGCAAAGTTAAGTGCACACGGGGGATAAAGACAACAAAATGGTGACTGGACAGAGCATAACTCAGCATAGCGGTCTCGGTTTTTTACTTACAGCATCCAGGTGACTTTTGAGGCTTGTTGTGCCACCATGGTATGCCAGTTTCTTGTCGCATATTTTGTACACTCTTAGGCATACTGCTAAAGTGAAGCGGGGCCTTTCACTGCTATGAGTGAGATGGATGCGCTCAAGCGTGCCGTGCACACAAGCTCAGCTGGTAGGCTATACTATATTTTCACATTTTTAACAATGCAATTTAAAAGTTTTGATTTTTATTGATAACCTACATTTACCAACAACAAAAGACTACATTTAGCACAAAAAAACAAAAAAAACAACAAAAAAAAAAACGAATATCAAATACCAATTTTCGAATACCTACCCATAGAAATGAATATTCAAATATCCGAATATTTGGGTACAGCCCTAACTCACTCCCATCCATTTTTTGAGGAATTCCTCTTCCCTGTAAACAGGACCTCGTTGGCGGCTCGCCACTCAATTAGGGCACTGGTTTGCTCTGTTGTCCCTTGATTTAAGTTACAATGGTAACGTTAACATCACACAGAATATAATCATTTACTATAACGCTAAGCTAACGTGACAGGCTACAACCTATTAAACTAACGTTACTTAACGTTACATTTTTTCAGAAATTAATGTAATGACACAGTAACAGTGGTACGAATATTAATAAAACATATCTTACAGTTGTGGGTCTGACTCTCCTCTGCCACTGTCACCTAACTGTGGGACAGTGGGAAAACAAGAGGGGACGGTAAGCAGACCGGAGCAAGCCATCTAGCTAACCAGCTAACCCCACAGGTGCTGCCTGGAGGCGAGCCAGTTTATGGAGCTTCTCAACTCGGACAATGTTAGAGCAATTATTAAATTCGCCATCAATTTTTGTAAAACTGCCTATATTTGAAGACTACACAGTTCATTTTGCGCATAAAAAATCATCAGAAGTTAATTCTGTGATAAAATAGCATACGAAATTTGTAAAAAACTTACAGCTTTTGTCCTCCTTTTCAAAGCTTCCCGGGGCTCTCTTGACTGCCGAAATGCATGCCGGGATATTTGTGTTGACAAGAACGTACAAGTTACCAACCGATGCATCCTCGGTAAAAAGGGGCGTGTCAAGAAAACTTCCGGGCTCTTGACCGTTCTTGGCGAAATGCCAACTTGTGTATTGGGACAGTACTTGGGCTGCGGCTGATGACGTTCCACAGGGACACAAGAACACAAGTACAGACAAGAACGCATATTGAGAAACACCTCAATATGACTAGTGACTAGTAACTAGACTGAGACCACCTAGGTGGTCTCAGTCTAGTTACAAATGAACTCTGGTGTGGTTCATTTGTGGTAAGAACGTGTTCTGACCTCGATCTGAACCAACTGCATTCGCATTATGCATTGCTTGGGTTACACATGAGCATATTACAGTCCCAGAGGGTTATCAATGTGCGCCTCCTCCTGCACTGCCTTAATATGCACATTCAGCACATCCAATGCATCAGTAAGTGTTTTATAGTTGGAACTGTGCATCGTCTTCAAACTATATGGTTTGCCTGATACAAACAATGCAAGCAATATAGTGCATGATGACCAGCACTAAAATCAACCTGTGTAGTTGTCCCTCCATTGTGACATCAGAAAGTGTCGTATTTATCAAGTAAGTGAACTCTTCTCTGACGTTTTGTTTACTTCCTGGATTTTTTCCACATGGAAATTCTGACCAATCGAGAGCAGCTTTCTCGCAAAGGCATTTGATCTGGTCCGCTTGTAAATGCGGCCATGAGAACATGAACCAACTCTAGGCAATTATGCAACTTTGTAACAAAATTAGTCCCTGATTCAGACCAAAGCAAGACAACTCTAGGTCTGAAAGCATCCTAAAAGTTATTTATGGGGATCCTTGGGTTCTCAAGAGAGATCCCTGCTGTCAAGGAAGTGTTTCAGAAGTCATTAAGGACAAGTGAAGTCTTTTATGGTATTTCAGGTGTCCCTTGGGGCATTCTAGAAATCCTCTTTGTGTATTAAGTCTTTGAGGCTGTTACAAAATTTCGTCTTTAAGTCATTGGGTGGGTTCATAAGTTTTTGAGGGGCTTCCAAGGATCCATATGGGTGTCCTGGGGTTGCTTGAAAAAGTAGATCCAGAGGTCCTTGACAAAGTTCTTAACTCAAACAAACTAAACAAAGGAAGTCTTTTTCTCCATATCCAGTTTGTTACAATGAGCAGCATATTTTACATCCTGCTGTCATAAGTATAAAGCCCTGCTGGTTAGTGTTTTTTTTTTCTCTTTTCATTCCAATTTTCATTTTTGGCAGATTTCAATTTTCAATTCAATTCAATTTTATTTATAAAGCCCAATATCACAAATCACAATTTGCCTCACAGGGCTTTACAGCATACGACATCCCTCTGTCCTTAAGACCCTCACAGCGGATAAGGAAAAACTCCCCCAAAAAAAACCCCTTTAATGATGAATCAAAAGAAAAAAAAAATAGTTTTTCTTCTCTCCCTGAGACAAACAGCATCCAATGCCACACTGCTTTTCTGTTGAAATACTGCGGTGCACTTCTGAAGAGATAAAAAGTCAGTTTCAACTAACATGTAGATCAGTCCTTAAGATGGCTGACTATATAAAGGTGTTCATACTATCAGCTCTGTAGCTCCTGGAGTTCGCATGGGTGTCCTGGGGTCATCACAAGGGTTTGAATAATCCTAGGTGCAGTTTCAAAGGTTCTTAATGAGTTTCCAGGAGCTTTTGACTTAAATCTTGTGATCCTTCACAGGTTTCAACTATTTCAGGAATCCCTGAGGGGTTCCCTTGGTGTCGTTGAGGAGGGCCAAGAGTCCTTGAGATGGTTTTACATGAGTCACTGGTGGGGTTTCACACATTTTAGAAGGGGTTACGGGAGTCCTTGAAGATGTTACAGGAATTGTTTTGACCTTTTCATTGTCATTGATGGTGTCCCAATAGTTATTTGACGAATCCTTGGGAATGTTCTAGAGATTAGTCCAAGGTAGTTGTTGAAGAAAGGGTTTCTGAAGGGGTCCTTCAGGGAATTCAAGAGTAGGAAAAGTGATTTAAAGTGTACATGAGGGACCATCTTCAAGACGGATCCATAAATTATTGTTGGGTTTGAGGGGCCTTTGAGGAGGTCCGTTATGGGGCCATTATGGTGCAAAATAGCTGCAAATGCTTATCTCAATGTGTGCGCGTAATCAAATTTGTACATGTGTAAAATAATTTGTTAAAGCGTAATAAAGTTTGTGAATGTGTACAAAAATCTGCAAATGTGTATTTAGAATCTGTGTGCGTAATCAGATATGTAAATGTGTAAAAAATCTACAAATCTGTATTCAGATTTGCAAGTGTATTGCAATCTGTAAATCTGTACAATGATCTGTAAATGTGTACAACAATCTGTAAATCTGTACACAGATCTGCAAATGCGTACAGAGATCTGTAAATCTGTACACAGATCTGCAAATGCGTAAATATGTAGACAGATTTGTAAATATCTATGTCTTCAGCTTTAACTCAGTCAGGCCCCTCAATTGGCTCTCTTTGTACCCGTGATTTTTGCTACTCTTCTGCCGTGTGAGATCTGCAAATGCGTGAGAAGATTTGTGACTGTAACTCAAAGTGTGCGTCACCCTGAGCACAGGCTGACAGGCTCAAGCTGCTGCGACCTTCCAAGAGAGTCTGGCTGCAGACCTCCAGCGTGAGGCCGCTTCCGGTGCAGGCTCCTCCGCCTCCAGCGTCAGGCCTGGAAATAACAAACTTTTTGTGCGTCTCCAAAAGGACTCCGGCATTTTCGTCAGTTGCTTACAAGTGAAGGACTTTTGCTATTTGACTGCCGCCGTGTCCGACTTTTGCCAGTTGACTACTACCGTGACAGTAAGTGACAATGACAATTTATATATCCCAAAAAACAAATGCACGGGTTGCATATGTTTGCCATTTTACCAGCCACTCTATGCACATAAATTACCGAATGTTACATATGTTACACTAACAGTGGCTAGCGGTTGACTACGATGCTCAGGTTATTTGTTGTCTAAATGAACATGAAATGTTTTGCTATCTTTCACTTGGTTTATACTTTTACTAATTGAAATATATACTATGAACTTAACATTACTTTTTTCTTTGTTATGTAGATGCATCACTCAATTATTCAAACAAGTGCAGGGCATAAAGTGGAACGCTGCACAGCTTGTCAGTGGAAGTGTTGGCATGTTTTCCTGTTTTATACTTAGGTTATTCTGACAAAAAAAGCTCCTTTTGAAGTGTCCTTTTGCTGCTTTCTACGTGCTGTTATTTTTACGTGAATAATAGAGTTTATGGCAAGTTTATGGGAAAGTTTATGGTACAGCAGTTTTGCTATAGGAAGACTACCTTTTTTCTCTCTGTCTTCTCCGTAGAACAAAGTTGGGGCCAGTGTAATTTATGAATGTTAAAAGGCAGCAGAGTGGGTTGAAACAAACCAGCACTTGTTTTCAGAGTTTGTTCTTTGTTTTCAAGGTGGAGTCGCCAAGTGTGATCACAGTGGGAGAAGAGAAACTGGCAGAGGCTGTGCAGCAGTATGGCAGACTCAGGGTTGAAGATGAAAGTTCCATGATTGATGACATGGAGAAAGACGCAATTCTGGAGCCATTTAAATTCAAGTTCTACAAAATGGAAGACGTGGATCTTTTGTGAGGAGATGACAAACGAGGGTACTTGGCATACACCGAATGTGACACTGAGGATTAATGATGTTCAATTAAAGGCAGATTTGTCATTTTATGTATTTTCATATTTGTTTTTTAAATCACGCACCTAATGATTTATTTTCATTATTCCCTTGGTGTCGTTGAGGAGGGCCAAGAGTCCTTGAGATGGTTTTACATGAGTCACTGGCGGGGTTTCACACATTTTAGAAGGGGTTATGGGAGTCCTTGAAGATGTTACAGGAATTGTTTTGGCCATTTCATTGTCATTGATGGTGTCCCAGTGGTTCTTTAAGGAATTATGGGCTGCTGTCCAGGAATCCTTTGGGATGTTCTAAAAGTTCTTGGTGTGTCCAAGTTAGTTATTGTGAAAGAAGAAAGGGTCCCTGAAGGGGTCCTTCAAGGAATTCAAGAGTTATGAAAAGGGATTTAAAGTGTACATGTGGAGAATCCCAGGATTGTTCAGGGACTCCAAGTCTTCAAGAGGGTTCCTTAAATTATTGTTGAGTTCGAGGAGGCTTTAAAGAGGTCCTTGAGGAAGTTCCAGGTATAGTGCAAATGTGCACAACATAGCAGGTGAGTGGCTTTTTTACAGAGCGTACATGAGGAGGTAGAATGTATCACAAAACCCATCACCTGTAAAAGAGTGGCCAAAGAGTCCTTGAGATTGTTACATGAGTCACTGATGGAGTTTCACAAATTTTATAAAGGATTACAGGAGTCCTTGAAGGGGTTCCAGGAATAATTTTGAACATCTCACAGTCATTGATGGTGTCCCATTAGTTCTTGTAAGAATATGGGCTGCTGTCCAGGAATCCTTGAGGATGATCTAGAAGCCCTTAGTGTGTCCAAGTTTGTTTGATGCTCCAGGCGTTCTTCAAGGAATTTAAGTCATGAATGGGATTCAAAGTATATATGGGGGGAATTCCAGGATTGTTCAAGGGCTCCAAGTCCTTAAGAGGGTTCCTTAAATTCTTGTTGAGTTCAAGGGGCCTTTTAAGAGGTCCTTGAGAAAGTTCCACAGATAAGGCACATCTGCAATACATAGCAGGGAAGTGTTTTTACAGAGTGTACACAAGGGGGTAACCCACCACTATCTGTAAAAGAGTGAAACAATTATTTGTTTTATGTTTTATACACAAGTTTGTTTATATTCAATCACAGTTATAAATTACATTGTATGGGGTTTCTATTTATACAGACAGTAATTCTCTGACTGTCTCTGCAGAGCTACTTCTCATCAGTTTGTTTTCACTTCCTCTTTAAATAGGGAACCTGCAGTGTTTTGTGTCTTTCAGTGATTGACTAATTAAGCTACTGAAACAAATTATATTGCTGAATTTAAACGTCCTCACCACTGTGGATTTACAAAGAAGCTATTTTAAATGAAGTGTTGTGCTGCCATCTGCTGGTGTAAAATAAGCAGGTCAAGTAGTTGACTTCACGTCTTTCTTTTTGTATTGACATTATGAAAGACAGTGTCCCCAGAATAGGGAAAAAAAACATATATTAGACATTTTAAATATTAGAATTTTTCCACCATGTTTGGCCTTGTTGTGGTCTGACTTAGAATTACAAGTCAAAAGTGTGAATTTGGGTGGATTTGGATGCAGTGTTTATTTCGCTGATGAAATCTTGATAATAAAAACTAAGATGAAAGTCTGTTTCATTTTTATTGAGGAAGATGTGATGAAAATGTTAGTGGTGGTGGACTATCGGGCATTGAAAGTGTTTGTAATTATCTTCAAATGCTTCATGAGCGACAAGTTGGTAAACTCCAACGTATAGTCTGCACCAGGATGTTTCATTAGCCAGCAGAAACACTCAGAGTGGAGCAGCGTCAGCCATTGGTGCGAGTAGTGTGCTGCAATTCAGCAGTAAATAATCAGCAGTGTGTGTGTCTGACTGTGGATGGTGGAGCCGCTGAATGGATTTGTGGAGTTTGTTTGTTGCAGCGATGGCTGTTAGCAGTTAGCTCCGCTCATTAGCTGTTGAACAGCAGCGGAGCAGGCAGCCACCGACCGCCGAAGTTCACAGCTGATCCCCGCAGGACTCCAATCAGTGCAGACTACAGAAGGTTTCTGGGTTGATAGGGTTTGACAGGCAGGTAGGAGGCTCAGTTATCTGTGAGTGTAGCTGTGCTGTAAGTAAACAGTCAGTTTTCTCTGACAGAGATGAAAGTTCAGTTTGAATCACCAACTCTGTGAGAGGACTAGTGATGTCATGAAAACCAGTACTCCTGATACCTTTCGATTCCATGATGAAAAAAACCCGGCGATGCTCATTTTTGCCACGAAGAACCGATATCAGCGTAAGAATCAGTGCTATGACTCTTCCAGAACTGATGGGGGCAGTATATGCCATATAGCGTTACAGTCCATGCCTACATTCAGAGTGAGGGGATGACAAGGAAGAGGAGAGAGCGGCTGCCTGCTAAAGCCCACATTCAGAACCAGTCACGGCCCACTTTATGCCAGAGAATAGATCTGCTAGCAATATATGCAGTTTTAAACACCACTTTGTCTGTTTGTTAATTGCTTTTATAAAACGGGTTGATCCAAGCCTTGATTGTGATTGGTTGGAAGCCGTTGTAAAACCACTATGACCATACACCTGTGACCGCATCACCGTATTACTCCGCCTACTTAATTGTTAAACCGTTTGCAGCTGTTTTGTTACCTATCACAATGTCGGACATTGTTGTGAATTTTGATTTACTGGGTGGATTAAGCATGGATGAGTGGCTGGAGGAGATGGATGGGATCGAGAAGGAAGAGAAAAAGAAAGGAGACACGCTGAAATTAATGAAAGAGAGATTGAAGAGCTGGAAAAGGCAAGAAGTGGAGCTGGGACCGTTAAACAGACTCTGTGGTCAGTTCGCTGTTTTCAGACCTGGTGTGCCGAGAAGGAGGTGGCTATTGATTTTAAAACGGTCACCAAGATTGAGCTAAACCAGGTTCTCCACCAGTTTTAATTTTAATTTTATATACTTTATTAATCCCCCTGAGGGGAAATTCAATTTTTTCACTCCGTTGTCATTAACACACAAGTCCGAAATACACACACATTCATAAACAGGATCGATACATGCACAAAGTGGAGAGATGTCAGAGTGAGGGGGATGCCTTGGTCAGGCGCCCTGAGCGGTTAGGGGGTTCAGTGCCTTGCTCAAGGGCACCCCGGCAGTGCCCAGGAGGTGAACTGGCACCTCTCCAGTCCACGCTCTACATTTGGTCCGGACGGGGACTTGAGCCGGGGACCCTCTGGTTCCCAACCCAGGTCCCTATGGACTGAGCTACTGCCGCCTCCGCCACTGTAAAAAACGGGAAAGGTGAAGCTTACGGTTTCAGCAGTTATGTTGGCCTTCGTGCGGGGCTTAACCGTCACATTAATGATCCGCCCATCAGTCGATCCTGGTGTCTGATGAACGATACAGAGTTCACCACCAGCAACAACGTCTTCATTGGAGTAGTGCAGAAACTTCGCAAAGAAGGTCGTGACAAAACATCCCACCACCAAGCGTTAACACAGGCCGACTTTCAGAAAATCAAGCTCTCTCGGGCACTGAATCCAAACACACCTGAGGGTCTTGTCAACAAAGTTTGGTTTGATGTGCAGCTGCATATGGGCGCAGAGCTAAGGAGGGCAACCGCCAAATGAAGCCTGACTCATTTATCATCCGACAGGACGAAAATGGTCAAAAATATGCAACGCTGTCATTTAATGAATGCACCAAAAACCACCAGGATGCCGGCGAATGAAACAAAGAGTCTGCGGGGATTTATGTTCGAGCAGCCAGGGAACCCACTGTGTACTGTCGCTTCACTGGAGAAATATCTGTCACTGCTGCCACCCAATCCACCGGCCTTTTATCTCCATCCAAAGCAGAGAAACTACACCGACGATGTATGGTAAGTTAACATGTAAAGTCTGTTTGTTTTGTTACAGTGTAGCTTAGTTACTTTGAAACGTTTAGGGGACTTATTTTTCTCTCTCCTAACGGTTAGGTATACTAGAGAGCCCATGGGGGTGAACTTTCTCGGCTCCATGTTGCCACGGATCTGTAAAGTAGCCGGCACCGAGACCATCTACACCAACCACTGCCTGCGAAGCACCACTGTACAAAAACTCTCTGACGCTGGCTTAGAGGCGAGAGAAATCATGTCAGTAACGGGGCATAAATGTGAATCCTCCCTGCAGTCATACTGGCGCCCAAACTACGATGAGAGAAAATCCTGGAGCAACATCCTTGCTTCTGGCACAGCGCAATTAAAACGCACCTGTCCAGAGTCAGACACCCCCGTACTAGCAAAGAGGAGTGCTAACATAATTGAACACTACTTCAGCAATTGCATAATTAATGGAAATATCCAGATAAATGTAGCTAAATAGTCAACAATGATAAATGTTAATAAGCTTTAAGCATGCTTTCCACTGTGTTTCTGTAGCTCCTGTGTGTTTTTGCGTCCATCTGTTGCTTGTTGAGGAACTATTTCTTTGGTGGAAGAGTGAAAGAATGATTATTTCTCATTAATAAATTATTGCAGCTCTTACTAATGTGTGTTTATTTTATGAAACCCAGCCAGGTATATGTAGTGACCGTTTTATAAAAGCAATTAGCCCCGTGAGGCCGTGGATTTTACCACGGCTAAGGGGCACCCCTTAGCCGTGGTAAAATCGCTGGCAAAACACGGCCTCTTGGGGCTAATTGCTGATAATTATAGTGCCTTGAAAAAGTATTCATACCCCTTGAACTTTTTCACATTTTGCCACCTTACAACCACAAACTTAAATGTTTTTTATTGAGATTTTATGTGATCAACCAACACAAAGTAGCACATAATTGTAAAGTGGAACGGAAATGATACATAGTTTAAAAATTTTAAGCAAATAAAAATCTGAAAAATGTGGTGTGCATTTGTATTCAGCCCCCTTGCATCAATACTTTGTAGAGCCACCTTTCGCTGCAATTACAGCTGCAAGTCTTTTGGGGTATGTCTCTACCAGCTTTGCACATCTAGACACTGAAATTTTTGCCCATTCTTCTTTGCACAATAGCTCAAGCTCAGCCAGATTGGATGGAGAGCATCTGTGAACAGCAGTTTTCAAGTCTTGCCACAGATGCTCAATGGGATTTAGGTCTGGACTTTGACTGGGCCATTCTAACACATGAATATTCTTTGATCTAAACCATTCCATTGTAGCTCTGGCTTTATGTTTAGGGTCATTGTCTTGCTGGAAGATGAATCTCCTTCCCAGTCTCAAGTCTTTTGCAGCCTCCAACAGGTTTTCTTCCAGGATTGCCCTGTATTTAGCTCCATCCATCTTCCCATCAACTCTGACCACCTTCCCTGTCCCTGCTGAAGAAAAGCATCCCCACAGCATGATGTTGCCACCACCATGTTTCACAGTGGGGATGGTGTGATCAGGGTGATGAGCAGTGTTAGTTTTCCGCCACACATAGCGCTTTGCATTTAGGCCAAAAATTTCAACTTTGGTCTCATCTGACCAAAGCACCTTCTTCCACATGTTTGCAGTGTCCCCTACATGGCTTGTGGCAAACTGCAAACGGGACTTCTTATGTCTTTCTTTCAACAATGGCTTTCTTCTTGCCACTCTTCCATAAAGGCCAGATTTGTGGAGTGCACGACTTATAGTTGTCCTGTGGACAGATTCTCCCACCTGAGCTGTGGATTTCTGCAGCTCCTCCAGAGTGACCATAGGCCTCTTGGCTGCTTCTCTGACCAGTGCTCTCCTCGCTCGCTCTGTCAGTTTAGGTGGACGGCCATTATCTTGGTAGGTCTGCAGTTGTGCCATACTTTTTCCATTTTTGGATGATGGATTGTATGGTGCTCCTTGAGATGTTCAAAGCTTGGGATATTTTTTATAACCTAACCCTGCTTTAAACTTCTCCACAACTTTATCCCTGACCTCTCTGGTGAGTTCCTTGGTCTTCATGATGCTGTTGTTCACTAGTGTTCTCTAACAAACCACTGAGGCCTTCACAGAACAGGTGTATTTTTACTGAGAGTAAATCACACACAGGTGGACTCTATTTACTAATTAGGTGACTTCTGAAGGCAATTGATTGCACTGGATTGTATTTAGGGGTATCAGAGTACAGGGGGATGAATACAAATGCACACCACACTTTTCAGATTTATATTCGCTTAAAATTTTGAAAACCGGATATCATTTTCATTCCACTTTACAATTATGTGCTACTTTGTGTTGGTCTATCACATAAAATCTCAACAAAATACATTCAAGTTTGTGATTGTAAGGTCACAAAATGTGAAAAAGTTCAAGGGGTATGAATACTTTTTCAAGGCACTGTAACTCGTTCCGAATTGCTTCTGAACTGTCCATGCTCCGTGCAGAGCTTTGTCCGGACTCCGGACATCTCCCTCTCTCCCTCAACCCCTCCCCTGGGACAGAGTCCGGTGGTCTCCTAAGAGCCCAGCCTTTGAGACGTGCAACACTCCGTTAAATGTCATTCAGTTCATCAAAAAATATCCCAATTAAGGGGCGTCGGTGGCTTAGTGGTAGAGCAGGCGCCCCATGTACAAGGCTGTTGCCGCAGCAGCCCGGGTTCGACTCCAGCCTGTGGACCTTTGCTGCACGTCATTCTCTCTCTTTCTCCCCCCTTCACACTTGCTGTCCTGTCAATTAAAGTCTTAAAAATGCCCAAAAAATATCTTAAAAAAAAAAAAAATATCCCAATTAAAATCTGTAGCATAATAAGCAGATATGTTCCATGTTATTTTGTTTAATTTCAACAACACAGAACAGCTTGAACAAGCTGCGTGTGAGCTAACAATCAGGGAATTTCACTCTCAGCAGTACATGACTGCGCATGCACGTCTACTTCCGAAACACAGCGGTTGGGGTGTGTTTGATTTATTGTACTGGGACGTTTGATTTTTCCACAACTGGACCACGGACGTGAAAAAAAAGGCTGTTCGCACCGGGACAGGACAAACAATAAATGAAACCAACGAAATTCCACACATTCTTGTGGTTGGCTCAAATGCTGTCAGTGTGATTTAAATAGTAAATATTCAAATAGTTTATCGAGTTTATTGAGATGTTGATCAATGTTTTTTACAACGAAAAATAGGTAAAGAGAAAAAGAAAAAATATAAGTAATACCAATCTGTTGATAGAAATGTTATTTTATACGCAAATATTTTAATAAAGTATTTCTTGTTTAAGTGCATGGGATCTTAGGATTTATTTTTTTTAACTGTGGTATCGACTTTGGTATCGAGAATCGCGTAATTTTACTGGTATCGGCACCGACTACTGCATTTTTTTATGTGCAGATGCGCAGACTAACATGTTGCAGACTAACATGTTGCAGATGATTGGTATCGGCTGCCGATATTAGCAAAAAACGTGCATCGGCATCGCATCAGACTGCATGGAAAAATGCCAAGCCAAGAACGCCGATCCAGTTTTTCACAGAGTCCGAGCCAGGTTTTCCGGCTAGCCCAGCACTCCGCGATTCAAGCAGTCCATTCCAGTGATCCGCTCCAGCATTTACTATCCATCCACCAGGCCAGTGTGCAGATGGCAGACACACATGGAGGATAGGAAGAGTAGCGGTCAATTTAACTGACTATTTGTTTTCTGCTCTGGTTTTTCGAGAGTGATATTTTTATTTGGTTTACACTCTTACTGTTTAAGTAAAGAGCACTGATGGCATTGTTTTGGGCACAATTAGTGAAATTGGAGCCATGGATGGACTATTGCTTGTTTAAACAGTTGTACAATATTGTGTGCCTGTGCACCAGGCTGGCACTGACACTACTAAAATAACTGAAAAGGAAAGGCTGCATTGTTTGTTAAATGTCAACAATGTCTTGTGGTGTTTAATCTATTTTTTATTTATTAGGGGGGCAAAGCACAAGTTAAAGTTTAAGTTTCTTTACTTTATTAATCCCCCTGAGGGGAAATTCAATGTTTTCACTCTTGCTTGTCAATTACACACAGGTCCGAAAGACACACACATGCACAAACAGGACCTATACATACAAAGTGGAGAGATGTCAGAGTGAAGTGTGTGGAGTCTTGCTACTATTTTAATTTCAATGTTAGACATTTTAAAGGTTTCTTGTGTTGATTTATTTTCTATTTATTATTTATTAAACATGCAACTGAAAAAAATAAGACCTCAAATGTTAAAATATATATGGAAGTGAAAAGTGAAAATAAATTATTCATTCAAAAGAATTACCAAAGTGAATCAAAATTATATTTAACCTGAAAAAACGTTTCATATACTTATTTTTATTTTGAATACATTGTTGTATTTTTCAAAATTTAAGATCAACACATGAATTTTCAGTTTCAAACTTTATTTTTTTCAAGTACAAAACATTTGACCCTAATGTAGCTCCATATTGTCATACAGTCGCTTTCGTGGAGAGAGAGACGAGGAAAACAAACAGCATGAATAAGGCAATTAATCACGGCTGGAAAAGTTACCGTCTCCCTTTTAATTAACCGTGCAATTAACTGACTTATCACATATCGCGACAGGCCTAGTTCAATCAATCAATCAATCAATTTTATTTATAAAGCCCAATATCACAAATCACAATTTGCCTCACAGGGCTTTACAGCATACGACATCCCTCTGTCCTTAGGACCCTCACAGCGGATAAGGAAGAACACAAAACAAAACAGTAGAAACCTCAGGAAGAGCAACTGAGGAGGGATCCCTCTTCCAGGGAATTTGTGGCGTCAAAGTTTTTGAGAGCATAAATAGAGAGATGTTGAGTTACAGTTACTGGAGAAATCACAGTTTGTAAGTGTGCAGAAATTATTTAGAGTGGAGAAAAAATCATGTCTAAACCTGTCACCTTGATTCTAATTTCTGATACATGAAATAGCCTCACTGTATTAGTTTAAAGATAAAAACAATACAGAAACTAGAAGTTTCGACTAGAAGTCGACCAACATGTCAATTTCTGTCAACTAAAAGTATGAAGGATAAAAATGACTGAAATGTGACTAAAACTAGCGTTATTTTTACAAAATCGGAATTGGTAATAAAAGATCGGAGGAATCAAAGCAACAAAAATGGCCAGGTTTTTCATTTATGTTGTTCATTGTTGCCTCCGCTTTCCAATGTATTGTAACCAAGCATTCTGGGTTCGCCTAACTGAAGGCAGCTAATGAGCAATAAACGGACAGGAGTCGAGACAACAAGTTCAGCGGGCCACTGCTTCTCTCTTTATTCCGAGCAACACAGCCACACCTAACGGCGAAACCTCGCCTACCACAGCCCTATGGCAGCTCTGGAGGGACAATTTGTTTGCAATTCAGAATTTGTGTACATTTTGTGCTGCTGAACCACTGATAAGCTTTTTGGATACTATTTAGATAAAAAACAAACCTTATGGGACAACTTGAATGCATTCTTTTTTTTTCTTTCTTAATGCTTTTCAAAGTATCGGATTGGACTTGGTATCGGACTCGGTTTCAAAATAAAGGACTCTGTATTAGATCGGATGCAATTAAAAAAAACGTGATCAGGACATCCCTAACTAAAACTAGTAAGCATTTTCATCTCAACACTAAGACTAAATCTAAAATAGCTGCCAAACAGACACCATTTGGGATGCTGTTTAAAAGACATTTTGAAAAGTTCTACAAATGTTTTGTTTCTGTGTTTGAGTTGATTCCAGGTCACGCAGAAACACAGATGAGGTTTTTCGCAATAGATGATAAATACAACAAAAATGAAAAGATAAAACAGTCACATTATCACTCTCACACCCCGGCTGTTCAAACTTATTTGAAGGAAACTTTTTATAAACAAGTCAATGATAAACAGATGTTCAAATAAACACAAGAAGTTTGTGCTCTAGAGAAAGGATCAACACTCAGTGAAAAACCTAAGCCCTATGATAAGCTAATATGGCAAGGCTTAACTCTACAAACCAATGAGCAGTGATAACTAGCATGTCTTTGGGATCATTGGGTGGGAACCTCCTTTCAGCAGTGTTTCGTCTAGTTGGTCCCACGACACCTCCAGGAGGCTAGACAGTGATCTCTAGCGTCCCAGAGACACTCCCCTAATGCCAGGTCTCACTGCTCCCCTCTCTGCACCAACCCAATAACCTCCTTTACCTTACTTACACATGGCTTTCTCAGCCCAAACAGCACTGCCACCTTTAACCAAACCCAGGCTCCATACATGCGAACTCTAGGTAGAAGCGAGCTGATACTACCTTTCCTAGCACATTCACCACACTCTATTTCACATGTTACATAGCATAACTACAATATAAGCTAAAGTTAAAGGAGCTAAATAAACTTACAGGATCAGCAAACACATTCACCTTGCCGCATGGCCTCAAACAAAATGGATTCAGATAGGCCACTCCCACACTTAAATAACCTTCCTCTTCCTGGATTTCCTCCTGAGAGGAAGTGGATCTCTCCACCTGATCTCAAGGAGTTATGTGCCCTGTTTAGTAGCTCCCCCTGCTGGCCCCCAACTGACATTATTTCTTCTCTTATAGATGAACTGGCTACATTTAATTGCTTCATCTGACATTTCCCTCACTGTCTTCCTCAAACTCTGTCCCCGCACTCCGAGTTCCCCCAGGAGCAAGACAGCTGATCTTGCTATGAATCCCCTACACCCCACTTCCACTGGACAAATCCTAGTCTTCCATCCTCGCTGCTCAGCTTCTGCTCCTAAGTCTGCATATCTAAGCTTTTTTCTTTCATAGGCTTCTTCCACTGGGTCTTCCCAAGGAACTGTCAGCTCAATGAAATAAACTATCCGTTGACTCACTGACCACAACACTAAGTCAGGCCTCTGCCTGGTACAAACTATTTCCTGGGGAACAACAAGCTTTCCCCCTAAATCTACTTGCATTTCCCAATCACAAGCACCTTCTAGGCGGCCACACCCTTGCCTCCTCACTAACTTATCTCTTCTGTGTTTCTCTCCCTCACGGACAAACTGAATTACTAAACTCCTATCCTTAACACCTTCTGAATTCACCTGTCTTCGTTTCCCTTCAATGTCTGCAGCTAAACATTTCAACACCTGGTTATGTCGCCATGTATATCGGCCTTGTGACAAGCTAACTTTACAGCCTGACAAAATATGCTTTAAGGTTGCGGTACGTGAACACAATGGGCATGATGGGTCCTCATTTACCCACAGTTTTAGGTTCTGGGGGGTTGGTAACACATCGTATGTAGCCCCTACCAGGAATCTAATACGATTCTCCTCCATACTCCATAGGTCCCTCCAACTAAGCTTCCTCTTCTCCACACTTTCCCAATTCAACCACTGTCCCTGTTTAGCCTGGGCCACTACCTTTGCACCCCTTAGCATCTCTTCCTGTCTACGTATCTGTTCTACAACCAGCTTTCTTTTATCTTTGAGACCTGCTTTATTCCATACCGGTTTGCCTGAGCCAAGCCCCAGGCCTCCCCGGCCAAACTGAACATTACCTACAATCTCTGCATGCCTAAGAGCTGCCTCTGCCTCCTGAACTGCCGATCTTGGGTTCCACTTCCTCCCCTTGGTTGGATTTGGAACTACACTCCTAACTACCACGTCCTTACTCCCAGATAACAACAGCTCTGTGCTGACCTTGGTACATTTAAATTCCTCTGTTAAACTAGATACTGGCAGCTGAAGTATCCCTTTTCCATACAATGCAACACTACTTAGGCACCTAGGAGCACCCAACCACTTCCTAATATAGGAGCTAACCGACCTTTCAATTCTCTCCACTACGGATATTGGAATTTCATAATGGCCACATTAACCTAGGATATAGCCCAAATTGCAAACACCACAACTTCAACTTTCCTGGAAGTTCGGATTTATCTATTCTATCCAATCCTTCTGCCACATCTTTCCTAAATTTCACCACTTGTTCCACATCATTCAACTCCACATTGTACCCCCTACCTAAGCTCTTTACTGACTTTTCCCTAATTGTTGGGATTTCCTCATCATCTATGACAAACTTCCTATCACTTAACTTCCCTCTACGTAACGAGATGCTTCTAGATTTACTAGGCTTGATCTTCATGCTGGCCCACTTGAGGTTCTTATTTACCTTCTCTAATAGCCTCTTTGTACATGGCATTGTTGTGGTCACCAGTGTCATGTCATCCATGTAAGCCCTAACTGGTGGAAAATGCAACCCATTCTGCCGTCTCTCTCCACCTACCACCCACTTAGAAGCCCTGATGATTACTTCCATTGTCATAGTAAATGCTAATGGAGAAATTGTACACCCTGCCATGATGCCTATTTCTAGCCTCTGCCAACCTGTTGTGAAACCTGCTGTACTTAGACACAGCCTAATATCCTGAAAATATGCTTTCACTAAGTAAACAACTACCTGTGGCACTCTGAAGTAGTCAAACGCACTCCAAATAAGGCTATGCGGTACTGAACCAAACGCATTTGCAAGATCTAAAAATACTACATGCAGGTCCCTTTTCTTAATCTTCGCTGCCTGAATCTGGTGCCAGATCATGCTAGTATGCTCTAAACACCCTGAAAAACCTGGTATTCCTGCCTTCTGCACCATGGTATCTATTAAGCTATTCTTTTCTAAGTAGCTAGCTAATCTCTGCGCAACTACACTAAAGAAAATCTTCCATTCTACATTCAAGAGAGAAATCATCCGGAACTGGCTAAGGTCCACAGACTCCTTCTCCTTAGGAATGAGGACACCCCCTGCCCTACGCCATGCTCTTGGTATAATTTGCTTCTCCCAAACTATTCTTAGCTGTTTCCATAAAAATTTAAGGGTATCAGGCGCACTTTTATAAACCCGGTAGGGGACTCCATTAGGCCCTGGGGCCGAAGAAGCCTTTGCATGCCTGACCACCTCCTGAACTTCCTTCCACCTAGGTGGTCTGACATCCATCTCATGCTCTATCCCTTCTAATGGAGGGATATCGGGTGGGAAACCTACTATCCTATTCTTCTCTAAATCTGAATATGTATTTCTCAAATATTCTTCAACCTCTAGCCTTTCTGCTTTGAGCTGCCCTCCCTTTTCCTGGCTGAACAATCCTTTAACAAACTTAAAAGGGTCCCTGAAAAAACCTGTCCTTACATGTTCCTTCTTCCTCCTCTTTTTCCTGAGATGCTCCGCCCTTCTAAGAACTGCTAGTCTGCTTCTCAACTCCTCTTGCAACACCTTAATCCCCTCCCTTTCTTCTTCTGTAGCCTTTCTCCACACCTTTCTTAACTGTCTCCTTTCCTTGACGAGTTCCTCTATTTCTCTTTGCCGCCTAGATTTACCTGACTGTACCCTCTCACTCCTCTTTCTCTCATGCAACCCAAACCTCTCTACACCATATGAGTAAATGATATCTCCCATCTTTTCTAACCTTTCTATTGCATTTATAGAAATTGCATTTCTATTGATGTAAATAAAAGCTGAACAAATTGGAGCTGATGGATGGAAGGACTGCCAGCTCTGTGCTTTACTTTAGTATTTCAATGTACAACAACCTTAATATGGACCTCAAAAAATGTCACAGAATTCAAAAATTTAGCAGAAATGATTTTAGCGTTTGTAAAGTGACTATCACACATACAGAAAATTGTTCTGATGGAGTCTTCAGTATTTCTTGGGTTTTCTGAAGTCTTGTTTTGGGACCCCTTGTTTAATTTCTATATGCTTCCATTAGGCCAAATCATAAAATAACAATAACGTAGCCCACCATAATTATGCAGATGACACGCAAATATACATCTTGCTCTCACCAGTGATTATGGACCTGTACAACACCTGTGTCACTGTATTGAGCAAATCATTAATTGAATATGTCAAAATGTTCTCCAACTCAACAGAGATAACCGACATCATTGTCTTTGGGCATCAAAAAGAAAGACAGTGTCAGGCCTCACCTTGAATCCCTCTCTCTTATAACTAAAAGTCACAAAAGAAACGTTCCTGGACTCAGATTTAAATTTACACAGCTACATAAAATCTGTAATGTCATCTGCCTACTACCATTTAAAAAACATTCCAAGAGCCAGAGGAATAATGTCAAAGCAAGACCTTGAAAGGCTGACCCACCTTTATTTCCAGTAGATAAGATTACTGCAGTGTTCCGTTTGTAGGACTTTCAAAACAAGCTGTTCGGCAACATCAGCTTATTCAGAATGCTGCTGCTAGGGTCCTGACAAAAACTAGGAAATATGATTGACCGCATAATCCTAGTTCTAAAATCCTTACACTGTTTACCTGTCACTCAGAGAACTGATTTCAAAATCTAATACCTCTGTGGCTCAGCGCCCAAATATCTCTTGGCAATGCTTGTGACATATGAACCTTTTAGGACCCTGAGGACACCTGGGGCTGGCCTATTGACCGTCCCAAGGGTCAGAACAAAACATGGTGAAGCAGCACAAACCTGGAATAACCTACAAGATAACATTAGGCATCCCTGACTCTGAACTCTTTTACGTCAAAGCCACCCTGTAATGACTGCAACCTGATTTTTAAACTCAATTTCAAATTATTTTAAATAATCTTTTAATTTTTGTGCCTTTTGTCTGCACTTTTGCTATTTTTAATGATTTTTTTAGAATTGGAAATCATTCAGTAATTATTTTACCTTTTTATATCTCTTTTCTCTTTATTCTTTTCTGTGTCTTTGATTATGTTTCACATTTTATTGCTCTGTAAAGCACTTTAAAATGTCCTTGTGTATGAAATGTGCTATACAAATGTAGCTGCCTTGCCTTGTCTCACAGACAATGAAATGGTTAAAGGGATAGTTCGACATTTTGGCAAATTCGCCTATTGCCGTAATCCCTATAGTCATATGAGTAGGTACATTACCTTTCATTGTCAGTGCCTACTGTTCTGAGATCGGTGGGGCAGAGCTGCCCACTGCTTAGCGCACAAAATGGAGGTGAACGGTATGGCCCCCTCTCTCCCTCAAGACTAATCAAATACACCATCAAATGACTCCAAAACGCTCTAGTGGACAACACATGGCTTGCGCACTCCCCACGCTATGAAATAATAATGTATAATTAAGTAACATTACGACACATGAAGCAAATACTATTTTCTTGAGTAAACCACTGGGTGGAGTGACACAGTGCGTACCTGAGACAGTGCCATAGTTATTGCTTGCAGCCTTGCATTTGCGGTATCGTCAGCTGGACGCACCAGAAAGTTTGAGAAAAGTTTACAGAGTGTTGTTGTAAATCATGGTTTACACATGTATTGTAAAAGGTTGCGGTAACAAGCCGAAGACATGGAGCAGAGTGAAGTTTCACGTAGTACCAACCAAAAATATGGACAGGATGAAACAATGGCTATTTGTGCTGGACATCGATCCCAACACGCCTGTGGAAATGGTTCGGAAAATGTTTGTTTGCTCCAACCATTTTTACCGGAGGACTACAGTCAAAGGATGGAGCGCAGGAATGGAATGGTTCAAACATTTTTCTTGAAAGATACTGCCATGCCATCTGTCGGCATCACAAAACGAGCAGACGTGGTAAGTAGTGCTGCACAATTAATCTAATCGCAATCACAGTGTCAGGCTGTGCGATTACATAACCGCATAAAAGGCTGCGATTTGCGATTTAATGTAGGCTAAATAAATGTTAACGTGTGTGCCTGTGAATGTGACTGCCTCTCCTGTAGTGTGTGGAGTTTGTTGACATCACACCCACAAGCTATCCAGGGGCCTGTATCACGAAGCAGGATTAATGTCTTAGCGAGGTAACTCACGAAGCCGGTTCAGTTCTTATCGGGGTACATCACCATGGTAACTTACTCTAAACGGCTATCCTGCTCCGGAGCAGGGTACGTTCAGGGTTGAATCTGATCCTATAAAAAGCACCACTCACTGGCCAATCAGCTGTTCGGAAAAAAATGACTCCGCTGACAGAAATGCAGTCCAGTCATGATGGGAAGTTTAATTAATTTGATTGATTTTGATTTGAAAGTTTATTTTGAACATTAAAAAAGAAAAGAAAGCAGCAACAACAGACAATGAAAAGATTGTTCAAAAAGGAGTGGAAAGAAGTCGAAATTTCATCCGACCCCTTCATAAGAAAGAAACTGATAATTTGCGGACACTTAATAGCACCATTAATTAGTGCCAACATTTTGTTTTGTTGGAGGAAATGATCCCTGTTAAAGATAATGGGCCTAATTGACAGCTTTGCTGCTGGAAATGTGGAAAGTAGTCTATCATGTCTATACTTCATGGTGTTTAAGGGATTTTCCTTTTTGTTTTTTAAAGAGGGAGACTAGGTATATTTTTGTGCAGCTGTTAATTTCTAACACAGCTCAATATCAGGATGATTTTATTCAGACTATCAATTTGGTGTTGATATGATTTAATTGTGACGTCAGCTTTAAGCTTTATTGTAGCATATATAACGTTATGACAAAGAAGACCAATTTATCAGACGCAATGATGTTAGACGGTAATTGTAATACACACAATTCATCTGCGCAGCCTTGATTTCATGGGATTCAAGGGTGTGATCAGTGTCAGATGTACAGGTACAGGTACTGTAGCTACTTGAACCAGTGATTAATTTAGTAATAATTGAGTAATTTAACCTACACATAATTTTATTTGCTACCTTGTTTTGTCTTGATTTTTCCCTCTCTCCTCCTCTATTTCTTCTTTCCTTACCCGTTTTTCTTCTTCTCTATTATGTGATTTCATTGATGTTTTGACAGGGGAATTTCTTTGATAAGCTTTTAGTGGCTTCTAACCTCTCCGGCACTTTTCTTTTTTTAATCTTGTAAATGTTATACTGTCTGTTTTTAACATTATGTGCAAATAAACTAATCTAAACTAAAACTAAACATTATTCATCCCGTTATGCGTTGCCACGTATGTTTCCTCCTCCTGCAGCTGCCACGGTGTTGGCCTTTTCTGTTATGTTGCTTTTCTCCTCCTCATATTTTAGTAGAATTAATCTCTGATCCTCACGAGAAATACTTTTTTTTTTCCCTCACATACGTCGCTCTGTGAGGACACACTGCGCTTCTCTCATGATTGTGATTGGTCTGCTGCGTGCACGTTCACGGCTCTTGATAAAGCAACCCTGGGTTGAGTTACCGAGTTGATATCCAGCGTCGTGATACCGATTATCCTGATTGCCATTGTTAGGGTTAGTCAACCCAGGATAGGTCTGGGTAACCCAGGAAAGGTTGATCTCACTTCGTGATACAGGCCCCTGGTGCGTGCAGCAGTGACCAACACGCTGAAGAAGAGCATGAGCACGACCATGAACAGCCTGAGTTGGTAGCGAAAAAAACATCTGTTACATGGTGATACTTTGGATTGAGGTACGGCGACGTTGAACAGAAAGACGTGCTGTGTAAGTGTAAAAGTTAAAGTCGCCACATCCCGCGGCAACACGACCAATCTCTAACAGCACTTGAGATGGGACGTGGCGACTTTAACTTTTAAACTTTTACACGGCACGTCTTTCAGGTACGGCGACGTTGGACAGAAAGACGTGCTGTGTAAGTGTAAAAGTTAAAGTCACCACGTCCCGCGGCAACACGACCAATCTATATCAACACTTGAGACAGCACAGCACAGGGAAAAGTAGGAAGAGTGCATGCGAGAGAAAGCTGAGCCGTGTAACGTTAAAGACAAAGAGACAACTGAAAGCCGCCAGAGCCTCATAAAACAACATCCAAGCACAGTTAAGCAAACATTTGTAAGTGTCACAGGGAAATCATGGACTCCATAACAAATGAAAAACTGAGCAATTTTGCTCGGGTTCGGCCCACTTGACATGCTGCTGTGTTGTGCTATGGCGTGCTGGAATTTGTCATTTATGTGACAACGCCTGAACGCAACGCAGGCTCGCTCCACTGTGTGTACAGTGCCATGCTGCACTGCTGTGTGAGCAGCGTGTTTGACTGTGCTCAGTCTGTTGACGGTCATTGACACACTGTCTGTCCATAACAATAACTATGTCAGGTCAGTGCCCCCCTAATATAATGTAGGGGAAACACTGAATCAAGCAAAAAGACTCATGATACCATTTATTTATTATATTTTATTGTAAATCGCGATATTGTCCACCATAATCGCAATCGCACATTTTTATCAAATCATGCAGCACTAGTGGTAAGTGATCGTCAGTGTTGGGCAGTAGCATCACTACAATAGCGGACATTTGTAGTTTAACTACATTTCTCAGTAGCTTGGTGGTAGCGTCACTGTTTTCTGAATCAAGTAACTTCTCAGTAGTTAAGCTCTTTTATTGATTACTTAGCTCGGTAGCGTCCACACAAGCTACATTTCCAAAATCATTTCTTAAGCTCAAACGAGCAGAAAATTTCTGTTATGGACTGAAATAAAACTGTCACCACTACCACACAGAGTCACTTCCACATAAACCTGACAGGGGACAGCCCTCCATTCCGAAACTCCGCCGTTCCGAACAACCCCCACTCTGAAATTGATTTTCAAGTCCATATCGAGTTTCCTGCATCAAACACTGCCGCCCGCTCGCCGGCCGCACTCGCACAATTCTGAAAATCGTTGTACTACAAAAGCTTGAAATGAACGTTCAACTCATTGTTTTTTACTGAAAATATGTCACTGTCTTCATTTATTATGTATAGTTTCGCTAGCAGCAAACACATTTAAAAGGAGACGCTTGTCAAGTCTTTTACACGCGCTGTCCGTGGTGCTGAAATCCCCACTGTAGCCACCGCTCCTGCTGACAGCAGACTGGGGGAGAAAAAAAAAGGACATTTCTTTGCTCTGTGCTTTCAGAAAATACCCAGGGTTACGCCAGGGCCACACCGGATGCGGAAGTGCTGCGAATAGCCTCAAAGCGCCGAGAAACGAAGCCAGTTTCCTTTCGGCGCCCATGTTAACCAATTGTGTCATCCACAGCGACTGTTTCGGCGTCTGGTCTATTTTCTTTTTTCTTTTTTTTTAAGATATTTTTTGGGGCTTTTTAGCCTTTAATGGATAGGACAGACAAGCGTGAAAGGGGGAGAGAGAGAGGGAGTGACATGCAGCAAAGGGCCACAGGCTGGAGTCGAACCCGGGCCGCTGCGACAACAGCCCTGTACATGGGGCGCCTGCTCCACCACTAAGCCACCAACGCCCCGTCTGGTCTATTTTCTGCGCGAGCCACGAGCGAATGTGTCAAGCCGGGAAGGAATATAGGCTATACATATTAGTCAGTGGTATCTAAACAGAGCGTGAGAGAGATGAACACACACACACTCACACACACTCACACCCACTAACACACACACACACACACACACACACACACACAAGAAAGGGAGAGAGAATGAGAGAGAGAGAGAGAGAGAGAGAGTGTGGGCTGGCTATAGGGGGTGGGGTTGGGGCACACACACGCAAACAGAGAGAGATACTCTTGATGGAAAAACAGCCCCAAATGTGACGGAGACAACAGCTGGGAGCAGAAGCGCTTGTCGACCAGCGTGGAGAAATGTGAACGGGCTCACGCGAGAATTTCGGTGCGCTGCGCGTCGCAGCACTTCATTGGCAGTGTGGCCCTGGTGTTAGGGTAAGAAAGACCAACGGTCTGTACAGCAGTCCCACTGTGTTTGCCAGGGCATATCAGGCTGTGTGATTATGCACAAAGATTGATTTAACGCATTGGAGCAAGTTCATACAATTTCGGACATTTAACATGATAAACTAATTTCAATTCAACATGGTCATTTGCTTAGAGGATTCAGCTGAAGCATAATTAATGTTATATGTAATTAAGATGAAGTATTTGCTTGTTTTGTGGTTAATTATGCACGTGATCCATTTGACTCCATCGGCAGTGGCAGCAGTGTTTGATGCAGGAAACTCGGAGAAATATGGACTTGAAAATCAATTTCGGAATGGAGGGGTTGTCCCCAATATTTGGAATAGCGGGGCCTTTAGAAAAAATGGGAAACCCTGCCATTACGAAGAATGGAGGTCTATTTTCGGAAAGGCGGGGTGTAACCACGCTGACGTGACAACGCTGGTACATGTAACGGTGCTCTGCTGCCTGTAGACGGCACACGCCACTTGATAAGAAAAGCTTTGCTTGTAATAAGAAAAAAGACTTGCTCCATGGACAGATTTTTTTCTGCTTATTTCAAGTGAAAATTTTCCTGAAACAAGTGAAAATTGTCTAAAAACAAGTTACTTTTTAGGTGATGAGTCTTATTTCAATTGTAATGAGATTTGTTTTGACTAGAAATAAATATTCTTGGTAAGATTTTGAGTTTTTGCAGTGTACATACACATACATACACGCATGTACGTTTTTGACCATGTTGTGACTGTTTGAAGCAGGTCTTCATTCTTGCTGTTGTGGTTTGAGTCGTGTTGGGAGTTAGCGCAGCTCACTGTTTTTGCCTGCCTATAGGCCAAAACACACCGGTGGCGTCATATGACAGCGGTCAAGTGCCGCCCCCAACACACACAAAAAGCGTCGCGTTGCGGGGCATTAACCAGATTTCTATTGCACACTCCAGTCCGCTAGGCTGGGAAGTACAAAATAGCGCTTTTTCAAGGGCGGCGAAGCTGGAAAAATAGGACAATAGCATAAAGTGCGTCGAGCCGCCGCCTGTGTGGGTTTGTAAATAGAAAATAATGGGGGCGGCTGTTCTGATGCGCGTCGTATGGCGCCGGTGTGTTTTGGCCTTATCTGTTTGACTGACAGTTTTATTGATCAGTAAGATAACACTGACTTGGCACAAAGTTGGTTCAATTTAGTAAAAAGCTTGGATGTAGTTGCACTACTTACTTTCATTTTGCTGTAGCTTAGCTTGCTACATTTCTGAGGGTGATAGCTTTGATGTAGTGAAGCTTGATTTAATATTAGAGTAACTAATAGCTTAGCTCACTACACTTTTTCTGAGCAACAAGAGGCAGAATAGGAAGACAACAAGAACGTCTGCATTAAAATGTACATTTTACATCAGTTGAGGCTTGAGGTCACAACCTTTGACATCAAGGAGCATCTTCTATCTGACTGAGCTAATTAGCAAGTGACAACCCATCTGTGGCTTCACAAATTATCTCTCACTTACTTCTACCCCCCCCCCCCACCCCCCCACCCCCCTCTTCCTGTTTGGTACGATCCGCTCTATCCAGCTTGACAGAAGCGCTCGCGGCTCGCATGAGAAACAGACCAGACGCTGAACTGAAGCGCTGCAGTGCGCTCCGCTCTGCTCAGCGGCCTGTGTGGACAGTCAGATAGGTTAACATGGGCACCGATTGAAAACTGCCTCCGCTGCAGGGCGCTGAGCTTCGGTTCCGCGTCCGGTGTGTCCGTGGCGTGACTGAATGAGAGACTGTGAAAACTTAAGGTCCGCCCTGCTCTGCCTCTGATTGGCTAGAACTCCTTGTTTACCTTGAGTAATGTGATACACCATTGGTAGTTGGAACTATCACTTTGATTTGCTTTACAACAACTGGTTAAATGACTGTTGCTACGGCAAGATGATAAAATATTTATGAGAAAAAATATTCCTGCACCGGAAATCCGGCACCGTGCCAGAGAACTTCAAGCCCTGAGTCTGCCATGATCAGCAGTTGGCTTCTTCTCAACAAACTTGTTGTTTTGATGACGGGAGTAACTGCACTAAACATATGCTGTTAAAGGTAATGTACCTACCCATATGACTATAGGGATTACGGCCATAGGCGTATTTGCCAAAATGTCGAACTAACCCTTTAAAACTGACTAAAATTGCTCACAGCATGACATCGTAAAAGAATATAAACGTTTGTTGTTGAATGTGAAATTTTCATAAACTTAACAGTAACACAATCAAAGCATTTGAATCAATGTGAGAAACATAAAAATGAGTTTCCAATCATGTGACTTTATTACCTTAGTAAATGTCATACAGCCTTGTTAAAGAATTAACTTCCTGTTGACTGTATGGGCAGCCATGTTTGACACCCTGAAATGAGACTTCAGACTTTGATGTGTCATAAAGTTCTGACTAAATCAAAAATATGACTGCTGGATGACTGTTTTGCCCCGTTACCATCAAGATTAACAAATTCAAAAATAATCTTTAGTGGACACAGAGTTCCATCATGAACAAGGCAGATCTCAATGAGTCTAAACTGACAGCAAACTGAACCTGTGACTGTCACATATGTTTAATACATCTGTAAAGTGCAACATCACCATTTCCTCCAGTGCAGAAATATCTGTCAAAATATATCACATAGAAAAATACTCTATAGTGTCTCTTCCTCCTTGTCTGGGTCCATGTTCACACCAATGTAGAGAAATATGAAAAAAATCAAAGTTTCCAGTCCGTTTATTTTTTCACAGTGGAATGTTGGCGCAAGAAAAATGCTTTAAAATCCTGGTTTTCCTCCTCTTGTTTAACAGCAGCAAAACGAAATGGTGACATGTTTGGTCGACCAACACAGCTGGTTCTTTCTTTCTCCTTCGACACAGTTTAAATAAACGAGTTTTAGTTTTTCTGGTTTGAATATCAAAAAAAAAAAAAAAAAACAGGAGTAAAACCTGGAAACCTTTTAAATCTGGAACACAATCTGTAGTAGAATAATTTGTTCTGGGTTTCTAGGTTTACTGTGTTGTGTTTTGTTTGTTTTCAATGTAAAATACAGATGTAGTTTTTTAAAAAAAAGTTTCAGTAAATAAGCTGGTGTGGAGGAAGGAGGAATTTCATATTTTTCCACATCAGACTGGACATTTCCTGGCTCAAAGAGGTTAGATCGTCTGTCCTGCTTGGTCACACATCAGTATGAACACTCGTCCCGCAGCCTCAGCTCTGCTGTGGTTTCTGTCCCATGTGCGTGCGAATGTGCCGTTTATAATTTGAGTTGTCGCTGAATCTGCGGCCGCACTCGTCGCAGCAGTATGGCTTTTCCCCTGTGTGAATTCTTAAGTGTTTCTGATAACCGTCAAACCGTGTCAGTCTCTTCCCGCAAATGTCACATGTGTATGACTTGTCCACTTTGCTCTCGACCTTGCGGTGCACCTGCACGTGTTTGGCCCAGTGGCCTCGCTGAGCAAACGCACGGCCGCAAATGGTGCAAATGTACGAGTCCACTACCTCAGACAGTGATGCGTCCAGATCGACGCAGTCGCCGTTACCTGAAGCCGGATCTGCAGCTTCGGGGGCATCGTCATCCAGGTCTGAACTGGTCGGCTGGACCGAGGTGCCCGGCTGGGGGTCCAGCTCTGAGTCGCCCAGGTCCTGGAGCTTTGAGAGTGAGGAGGTCATGTGGTCATCGCCCTGCTTATTTCTTACACCGCCACTCTGGAACAACACGAACTTGACATCGTTCTGATCGGCCGTCTGAGACGTCTCTTCCGGCCACAGCTCCTCCTCCTCTTTGATGGAAGCAGGTTTCATCTCATTCAGGTCAAGACTGGCACTCCAGTCCTGCTGCTCACAGACAGCTGCTGACAACAGACAAAACAGCCAGGAAGGGTGGATCAACTAAAGCTGCTCAAATCTTTGTCAAGAAAAGCTTGAAATGTTCCAAATGTAAATGAGATCTGTGTCTTTGTTTTCTTTTTCCACCATGTGAAGGTGGAGATAATTTAATATTATAGTTGACCTCATTTCAGCAATGTCATATCTTGATGACCTGATGTTATAAAAACACAGCAGTGCTTTGACCTAAATGCTAACATCAGCAGTAGAGTATAACTTTTACTGAAGTACAATTTGGAGGTACTTTCACTTCTAGTATTTCCATTTCATGCCCCTTAAAGTTATAGTTGGTAATCCTGTTCAGAAACACTTTTTGTTATATTGGGTGAAATGGTCCTTCCACCCTGAGAGTAGTCAATACATAATGTGTTCAGAAAAAGGGATGAAAAAAATCAGACCTCTGTGGTAGCTGCAGGCCTGTAAAAACTCTGACCAATCCCTGCCATTCGGTGCGAATGGAAAGAACCAATCAGATGCCTTCATGTCTCGTATTGCCTGAGCCCCCCTCCATCCCTCCCTCCCTCCTCCCTGCGTGCACTCATCACGTGTCACCATTGCCGGAAATATTCAGCACATTCCTCAGCAGAAATACCGAATTAGCAGGAGTTTGCTGAACAATGGCAGAGAAAATGCAGCCAAAAGTACCACTTCCAGCGTTATTTGTAACGGCTCGCCCCGCTAAACAGGCTGAGAAAGGAAAGTCAGAGGCAGAAAAGGCTGCGACGAAAAAGGCTTTCGATAAAGCGAGAGGACAAACCAGACATCAACATCCATGCAGCTTTTGAACGGTGGAGACAACTGAGGGAGCTGAAGGGCCTGAAAAGTGATGCAGAGGTTGTTGTCTTCCTGTTGGACAGGTAATTATTTGTTTGCTTCGGGGGGATTTGTTATTTTACTCGGCTCTCCTCTGCCCTGCTGACTGCAGGATGCGCGTTCAAGCTTGTGTGGGGCCATGGCTTTGGACAGCACTGACGAGT
The DNA here is from genome assembly GCF_041903045.1 of Epinephelus lanceolatus. Classification (NCBI taxonomy): domain Eukaryota; kingdom Metazoa; phylum Chordata; class Actinopteri; order Perciformes; family Serranidae; genus Epinephelus; species Epinephelus lanceolatus. Next base: position 40,910,864 of record NC_135749.1, read on the forward strand.
GGGGGAGGAGGGGGCGGAGCTTAGAGGAGGTGCCGCTTTCAAATGTTGCTAGCTCTCCAACATTACCAACTATAGCTTTAATACTTCAACTCAACCACATCTTGGAAGCCATTATTGTACTTTTTACTACACTACATTTATCTTACAGCTTTAGTTACTTTACAGATTCAGATTAATAATACAAAATATAATCAGTTCAGAAATGATGATGTATTTTTATACATGAAGCTACCCAGCAGTATGTGAAGTCATTAAAATGAGCTCCACTTTTACCAGCTGCAACATTAAACTGATCAACACATTAATACATCTCTATATGTATATATTGATTTAAAAATAAAAGTTGAAGATGAAATCCTGGAGCTGAAAAAAAGCCTCAGTGTTTCACTCTTATCGTGCAAACAGTTTATTTTTGGCCAAATTTTTAGGACCAACAGAAATTTGAAGATATAACAGTTTTTTGTTTTTAGAGTTTCTGGCTGTGATAAATGGTGTAATTTTAGCAATCTTTAAAGAAAACATGAAAACCTTGACAAATTAGAAGAAAACAAATTTGAGGTAATTTTTTAGTATTTTGTTTTGTTTTTTTTAATCACTTTTCACTGCAGTGATATGTTTGATGTAAGGTATACTGTGATGTAAAAGTTGACAGTTATCATACCATGTACATTTGCTTATCTACGACACTAACAAATAAATAAATAAAAAAAGCAACTTGATGGAGAGCCTCCCCTTTATTTGAATCAAAGGGTAAAGTTTTAACACAAACTTCCATTATCATAATAGTTTCAATTATAGTAATAAAACGTTTGTTCAGCCAAAAATAACCCTTCTGTTTTCATTCCTTTAAGGCTCATTCTGACTTATAATTACATAAATTCTGAAACTACATTTTTTTTATGAGTGAATTACACACACTGCTACTTTAAATGAGACGTAGACTGATTTTAATTAAATATCACTATTTTAACCTCAGATCTGGTTATGTTTTGTTTTGTTTTTTTCTGATGGAGGCTTTTGATGCACATGATCAGTCTGAGCACCATCACAAATTTAAAAATCCAACAAAAATTGCTGTTTTTACAGTTCCTGGCTGTGATAATTGGTATAACATACCTGCAAGATTTCTTTAAAAAATTAGCGGTAAAATGAATAAGAACTACAGCCATTTAATATGTATGCCCCTCCCCTAGGCCAAAAAACAAATATACGTCCCTCCACAGTGCTTTTCACAATTATTTGAGATGCCTCATCCTTTTTACATCACCCCCTACCCCCTCATAAGTAACGAACAGTCCCTAAGTATTGTTGTCACATGAGCTTTATTCTACGTATATTTCTAATATCGGGCGGCTCAGTGGGCAATAAACCGGCTGAGAGTCGGTAACGTTCCTCCAACAGTTCCTCACCTGTGCTGTTGGCCTGCAGAGAGACCTGTGGCTTCCTGGAGAGCTCCAGCAGCCGCCGCTGCCGGTCGATCTCCAGCTTTGAGCGGGAGATCTCTTCCTCGTACTCGGCTATGGTTCTCCCAAACACCCCGAAGATCTCCTCCGCGGCCTCGGTGAGCCGCTGATTGATGAGCAGCCTCAGCATCTCGATTTTAGACATGTTCGCAGCAGTCTGAGCGGCGGAGTGGA